>NC_050526.1:8623185-8623503 GCF_002922805.2 Oryzias melastigma | reverse complement strand
CCTTCATTTTAACCTTTTTTTAACCAATTATGTGAATTTTTAAGGTTAAACTAAATGAGAGCGTTTATCGTGTTGAGAAGTAACAAAGACTATTTGTAATGCGGACTCTACTATATGGCAGGAGTTCAACACTTGCAGTCAAGGTGAGATGCAGGTTGTGTGCAGGAAATACATAAAGTCTTACAACAGGTAAACTCACAAAAACATCTCTGCCAGTCGCCTTTTACAGAACATACACTCAAAAAAATGATTCAAGCCCCTCTTAAAGGTGACACATTAAGATTTAATTCATTTTACTCAAATTCAGTAGTTAATCAG
>NC_050526.1:8615501-8622862 GCF_002922805.2 Oryzias melastigma | reverse complement strand
GTGTTTGTTGTATTCTGTTCTGCTGCCGAACACCTGAATTTCTCCCTTGGGAGATTAATAAAGTTCTATCTATCTATCTATCTATCTTTAACCAATTATGTGAATTTTTAAGGTTAAACTAAATGAGAGCGTTTATCGTGTTGAGAAGTAACAAAGACTATTTGTAATGCGGATTCTACTATACGGCAGGAGTTCAACACTTGCAGTCAAGGTGAGATGCAGGTTGTGTGCTGGAAATACATAAAGTCTTACAACAGGTAAACTCACAAAAGCATCTCTGCCAGTCGCCTTTTACAGAACATAAGGGACATCAAAACGCCATTCACAATCAATTATGGAGTGGCATGCAGATACATTTTTGATCTATTCAGAACTCTACTGTTCTTTTGACAAACTATTTTTTAACCCATTTCAACCTGAATGTATTTTTTCCAGGTATGAAAAAAATCCACTTCAGTTTTTTTCCTTTCAGGTAGACGCTAAATGAAGATATTTTGGGGGCAAAAGTACTGGCATGCATATTTGCATCAATAGGCATCAAGTGGTTAAGCAGAGTTACTGCCTTTGTATAATTGTACTTTATGTTAATTTTAAAGTTCAATTAGGTAAAACACTCTAATATATGTTTTTTTTTTTTTGCCTCTTCCCGTACCTACTTTTTATGTATTTCTATACATGTTTTATTTTTAGCAATGTTGTAAAAGTGCAAATAGATCAAATCTAAAATAAAATCTTTAAAAAAGAGCTGAGTTTTTTTTTTTCCCTCTAAAGAATAACCTCTCATTCAATATGGTCCACGTCATTTTTCCCCAATTATTTTCTAAATTGAATAACAGTAACAGTAAATGAATACCTTTGCAGTAATTTTAATTAATCGAAGCTGCTAGTAGTTGCATCACAACAGGCAGATGGCACAATGAGCAGATTCTCCACACAAGCTTCTATGAGGTAAAGTCAACTGAAGTAACATCCCTTTTCTTTGAATCAGGTGATACAAAATTAGATTAATGATTTTTTTTCCTGAGTACTGATTATGTCAATCTTGTTGATTGCTGCCTATTAATGAATGTAAAAGAGGAAAAATGCATTATTATAAGGCGAATCCCATGGCGTCTTTAGAAGTTAGTCTGGCACAAATTGAGCCCCCGTCCTAATTTATTTAACTTAACTCATCAGCAGTCTGGATCTCCCTCTTATGAGAGCGTGACACCGCTGCATTGGTTTCTGCTCACACACAGCCTTTAAAGCCAGTGTTTTCTGAGAAGAAGAATTTCTATTTGCAGCATTTCATGTTCCACATTCAATCTTGATTACAATGAAGAAATGTTATCATCCTGGACAAAGACACATCTGAGGCACACTGACAAGTGCGCAATCAAACACCAAGACCTACAGGGATCAGACAGCTGCTACCAATCAGTCTCTTTGCTGCAATTCTCTCTCATTATCTTTATTCCTCTGAGATTCCTTCCATCATGACCGATTAGTGAAGCTTACAGTGAATATTGTATTGAGTCTATGTTTGAATGACTGCAAAATCGTCTCAAAATTAGGCAGCGTATGTTTCTAATGACAGCTGGGATTTTGCATGACTAAACACTTTCCTTATAAATGCAGCTCAAAGACACAAACAACAAACGTGCTAAACGGTGGAAAACAAAAACAAAATTAAAACAGTTTTTCTATTCGGTTCTTATATATATAAATATTCATTCATTCATCCATTTTCTTGACCGCTTTGTCCCTTTCGGGGTCGCGGGGTGCCAGAGCCTATCCCGGCTACTGATGGGCGAAGGCGGGGTCCACCCTGGACAGGTCTCCAGTCTGTCACAGGGCCTCAATCACACACACATTCACATTCACACCTAGGGGCAATTTAGAGTCACCAACTAACCTATTTTTGGACGGTGGGAGGAAGCCGGAATCCCCGGTGAAAACCCACACATGTACGGGGAGAACATGCAAACTCCACACAGAAAGGTCCCAGCCGGGATTTGAACCGGGGCCTTCTCGCTGTGAGGCAAGAGCGCTAACCACTTATATATATATATATATATATATATATATAAATATATATGTATATATACACTTTTTTTTTTGCTTTTTCATCTTTAATGTCATTAGTTTCTTTATAATTGTGGCTTTAGTTGTTTCATTTTTTGACTGGAATATTATGTCAGGAGAACTCTAAATCTGTTTGCACTTTGTCTTCATTTTAAGGTAGCAGAAGATGTGAGCTTAAGAACTGAACAAAATGATGAACCTGTCTTTAAAAACAATCTATCTCTACTGGAAAAAAATCCACTTTGATACCACGATCTGTCAAACCAAATCTAACCTAGTTTTTTCTTTTCTTTTATGTTGAAGTTCGGTGAAATATATAAATATATTGTATAACATTTAAATTCATTTTAATCCTTTCTAGAAAAAAAAGTCCTCATGTCTAAATCAATCAACATCTAAAGGGGCATACCATGAAAATTCTATTTTTTGAGGTTTTAAGAACATTTTACTGTTCATTCCTCTCTATGAAGAACTCCAATGTGGTATTTTGATCCGTTCATGCATTTAAGAGTAATCCTGTAAAAACCAGCCCCTCCCATACCCACGAAAACGAGCAGTTCACATCGTGCTGACGTCAGCACGATGTGAACTGCTCCCTCCAGGAAGAGTCTGCTCTGACAGCTCCGCCCCCAGACTAACACCAACACTCTCCACAGAGCTAGCAGTGATCAGAAAAAAACTTTCATTTTAGATGTAGAATACCGTATATCTTCCAGTTGTGTCTTCAATGAAGTCCAGCCCAGTATTCGTTACTTCTTTAGACTCGGGGCTGCTTTGAGACCCCCGCCTCCCTGTTGGGCGCAGAAGCCGCGTGTATTTGTGTTGTGAACCAGTGTAGCGATGGCCAGGCCTACTAAAGGCAGATATGTGGTATGTGCATCCATCTATGAAGAAATTTGGATACTGTTTATTTTTGTTGGAGAAATGAAAAAAGGAAAGCTCTGAGATGACGTCATGAAATGGGCAGCAGCCACACACAGCGACAGGCGGAGCTTCAGGAATCGAGTCATTTTACTTCCTGGTTGGAAAAAACTCACAAAAAATAACTAATGTTTTCATAAAAAAAATTTTAGTGTTCCAAAGGTAATATATGATCATCTATATGGATATAGTTCACTCTGAAAGGCTTATGAAAATCATGGTATGGTCCCTTTAAAATCCTCTCAGACATCAGCTGACATGACTAAATTTTCCTACTGTGAAATAACTCCCTGAAACTGAAGGAATTGTTGATTTCCAGGTCTATTCTAAATGAATTCAGTCCTGCATCAACAGAGCTGTTTTTAAGGTCATGATTCACTTTGCGTCACTAAGGTTTGATGGACTTGACTTGTATTTGTTGTATGTGCAGGTTGAGTCAGTGTATCTGTTAGTGATATGTGTGTGACTGTGCGCCACCCACCAAAACATTTCATAAGAAAGCCTGACTGAGTGACCAAAGCTCTATCATTTTCAGGGTTTTTTTTTTTGGTGTAAGTTTTTATCAAGTGTTTATATAAGTGTTTATGCTCCTCTGGCTGGGCTGGGGCCTGCACTCTCTGTGTTCCTGTGCCTCCCTGCTCTTGGGTGTGGGGGGCCTCTGCGGCGGCCCCGCGTGCCCCGGTCTGGGTGTTTGGCGGGATTGCCGGCGTGCGGTCTCTCTCTGCAGCTCCATGGCAGGTGTTGGGGGTGTGGGGGGAGGTTTGTCCAGACTACAGCTGCAGCCCCGGCGGGGGGTCTTGGCGTGGGGATGGCCGGACGCTCTCCCCCTGAGTACATTCCATCACCATCCACCTCAGTGAAACATAAACACTCACCTGAGCACAGGTATCAGCTCACCTTAGCACTAACCGTTTGTGTGACAGAATGAAAGTCTTTATCTGAATGGGTTTGTATGATGGAGTGTGTGAGCTGCTGTTGCAGTTGTATTGAGTACATGTGTAGTATATGTGTAGTATATGTGAGTATGTTTAGTTTAAATGTGGAGACTATTTTGGCCAACAAGTGTGTGTGTAACTATAGAGTGTGTGTGTAGACAGGCCCCGCCCATTCTAGTTTATCACTTAGTCCTGGTTGTTTTATGATGTTGCTTCCCTCTGTTGCCATCTTCCCCCCCCCCCCTTCTTTTTTCCGTCCGGTCCAACAACAAAGAAAAAATAAATAAATAAAAAAAACATAATCAATATAAATAAAGTTTAGCATTAAATACAACAGGGGTTTATACTCAATAAATCCCTGTTGTGACAGTAAAATCTGCCCAACACAAGAAGCTCTCAGCCCACATCTGTTGGCTCAGCTGTTGGACAGGACAAGTTAGAAAAAAAGACATCTAGCACCTTTATTGTCTCAATGTGGAGCATGTGACTCATGTGTTGTTTATTATGTGCCCCCTTGAGGCTGCATTATATTTAGCATCTGAACATTTCATTTAATATGGACTCCTCTTTTGTTTGAGATGTATTTGAATGATTAATAGAATCTTGTAGACTTGCTGGCTCTAAAAACAAAGACACTCACAGACTATTTACAGTGAAAACCAAAACTCTAAATCAGTTTCTCCTAAACGTCTCAACAGGAATTCAGTGTTGCTTGGAGGCTCCATTCACTCGTTCTGGACTTTTATTTGTCATGATACTCATCAAAGCTGTTCTCAACATCCCAGGCCCTGTGGACAGCAGGCCTGCAGGCTACAGAGTGACAGTTGGAGGAAATTCACTCTGCCTCATTTAGGCTGCTGTTAACAGCTCATGGGATGATAACCACAGCTCAAGAACTTTAATCATATTCCTCCGCCTTCAACAGAGATATTGCTTTTTCTCAGTTTATTGAGTGGCGGGGAGAGGGCTGCAAGTGTGCTTCACAGTTAAAAAGGCCTGGCATGTGTGCGTGTTTGTCTTGTTGGTGTCATGGGTGGCAAAGGGACATGTATCATCGATCTGCAACTCGAGGCTTCCTGTACATGAGGTGGCATTAAAATGATCCATGGCCTCTTTCCCCGGCTAATACCACAGATATTGAGATATTAGACGGCTGTTTTCTGTTCCTGGCAGTGGGGGAGGGAGGGCCACCCACTTACACACACAAAGACAGGACAAGAGAGTTTTTTTTTCCAGTGAGGCTGGGGTGATAATCTAATAGGAACATTTGTCCTCGTCTCCTGTGTGCTCCTTTCTCTCTCTTCTCTTCCTGCTTCAAACACAAAAGCTTTGGTGGAGGGGACCGCCGCTGCTGCTGCCTCTGTACCGTATAAATAACAGCCCCATGACAGCAAAACAAGTGTAACACACACCATCTGGCACTACACTGGCTTCTGCCTAAGCTACACAGATAGGCAAAAGCCCAGAAAAGGGCAGGAGGATGTTAAGATTGGAGAGTGAGAATCTCCTCGTCTTCAGAAAGATGTTCCACTGACGACACAAACTAAAACATGTTTTATTTGTTTTAATTCATCAAAAAGTGGCCCATTCTGCAAATCCAATGTGTGATAATGGGTTTACTTAAAGGTACAGAGTACATCTTCTGCCATATGTTTAATTCCTTCAGGCTGCAAATCAAATGACTCATGGTAAATCTGTTCACAAGCTGCCTACATGCACATTTTTTTATACCCAGCTCTATGGAAGGATTAACTGTGCAGCTTTCCTGCAGAAAACACAAACTGCTCAGTTTCTGTTTACTTTTATCTTCCCCGTGCTGCTTTGTTATCCCCGTACTTCTCCAACAAGCTTAGCTTCATGGAAATGCAGAGAGTTCGCCGTCTCCACCCGTCTTCACCCATTCTTCCAGATATTAATCAGATACTTTTTCATCGCTTCCATAAACCTCTATTGATCCCTTCAGCAAAGTATGTTCCATTACCAAGATTACTCATCCTACAATGGGTGAGAAGGGATATTAATCAATGTAACCTTTGTAAGTAATAACCTTGTTATTCTTTCAAAGCCAAGCAAAATGAGAATTGGTCAGTGTTTGAGGTTTATTATTAAAAGCAGAGGAGAACAGACATTACAGCCTGGTATTGATCACGTGTGAAGACGGGAATGAGCGGTCAATACAGTCAGACCAAGGAGCAGCCGTTTCTGTTGGGCTTCTGTGAGGGCAGACGTCTCCACACTTTCTCTGATGAGCCTCAGATTTAAATCTTATTGTTTAGCTTCTTCACCTCATTGATTAACCTAAAATAATATTTTCTACAAGCATGCATTTAAATACTTTCAATGCATTTGCTCAACAGGAGAACAGAGGAAACCGAACATTTCTTACAAGTGTTTTGATAAACAAAAACCCTGAAAATTCACAAATAATCAAATGAACTGCATCTCATCCTTTAGTCTAAAGGTTTCAGTGGAGATGACAAACAAAATACTGCATAAAGGATGTTGTTGGTTCAATAAAACCTCCCAAGTGACGGACTGGTCTGATCTGGAATAAATGTATCAGAATTTTGCTTCCACTCTATTAAGGGATTTTGAAGGACACATTATTAGACTACCAAAAAACAACAAACTAAAATAGTTTTTAGGTTAACTGAAACAAAACTACGAAATAGATGACAAAATATCACAAAATTTTTAATTTGAAAAAAAAAAAAAAAAATCAAACTCTGGAGCATGAACAAACTTAAACCAGGAGATTCACCTTGATCAGGGGTCTCCTTGCAACCTGAGGAAGCTTTTTGTCTTGCATTTTCCACAATTTATGATTGAAATAAACCAAACCAATCAATCAATTGCGTTTTTTTTTTCTTATACCCCTTAATAGCAAACATAAAAAAAATACATTTGATTTAAATGACCTGCCTTTTTGTGTTTCTTCTTCAGGACCAATGTATTGTTTTTCTCAGATGCTACATGCTAATTTAATTAAAAAAATATTCTATCCATCCATTTTCCTGACCGCTGTGTCCCTTTCGGGGTCGCGGGGTGCCGGAGCCTAACCCGGCTGCTGATGGGCGAAGGCGGGGTACACCCTGGACAGGTCGCCAGTCTGTCTCAGGGCCTCAATCACACACATTCACTCTCACATTCACACCTAGGGACAATTTAGAGTCACCAATGAACCTATGAAGCATGTTTTTGGACGGTGGGAGGAAGCCGGAGTCCCCGGTGAAAACCCACGCATGCACGGGGAGAACATGCAAACTCCACACAGAAAGGTCCCAGCCGGGATTTGAACCGGGGCCTTCTCTCTGTGAGGCAAGAGCGCTAACCACTGCGCCACCATGCATCCCAAAAAAAAAATATATATATATCAGTGGCGGGCCGTCAGGGCCTGCAAGGCCTTCTCTGCTGGCCTAAAAATATCTGAATCACAGACTG
>NC_050526.1:8615250-8615488 GCF_002922805.2 Oryzias melastigma | reverse complement strand
TTTGTGTTTCTTCTTCAGGACCAATGTATTGTTTTTCTCAGATGCTACATGCTAATTTAATTAAAAAAATATTCTATCCATCTATCCATCCATTTTCCGCTGTGTCCCTTTCGGGGTCGCGGGGTGCCGGAGCCTAACCCGGCTACTGAAAGGCGAAGGCGGGGTACACCCTGGACAGGTCTCCAGTCTGTCACAGGGCCTCAATCACACACACATTCACTCTCACATTCACACCTAG
>NC_050526.1:8595976-8615086 GCF_002922805.2 Oryzias melastigma | reverse complement strand
AGTTATTGAGGGTTGGGTTGATTCAGATGGAGCACTACTGAAGGCCTAGGTGTGAAATGCACGGCCCGCCACTGATATATATATATATTCTATTTATATTTTTTTACATATCACTCACATTAACTGAGAAATCCATAAGCCATGACGGGTTAACCCTTTGATACCAGAGCTTTAGCTCCAGTCTTGATGTTATTTAAATGACCATAATGCTAGAGTCACACTGGGCGTGGAAGTGTGCATGGCATCTGGTCTCTCCTCCCATTCACACCAGACGTGTATTTTTCCTCGACGGTTAAATTGCAGGCGTTACACGCCTGGTTCACACTGGGCACAGAAGCGCCATGATGCTGTGGGGAATGGAGGTGGCCCTGTTGATCTATGGTGTGATTCACACCCGACGTGGAGCGCCGCGGTCCTCCGCGGAAGGCAGCGTGCAGTGGATTGTTTTAGCATCTAGTCTATTTTGTGCGCAAGTCTCTAGCGATCCGAGTCAATTCTGGCAGGAAGTTAGATGAAGATACATGAGAAAATCCGTTTTGTTTTCAAAATATTTTTCCCAATAAAACACTGCGATTGACAAATACTATCATGTTTTTGTATCTAAACAGACTGAAGAAATGTAAATGAACATACAATCACAACACACACACACACACACAGATCAAGGTAGTGGGTCAACTCCAATTATCAAAGGATAACCTTTTATTTAGTCTCTTTAGTTTTTAGCTATTGTGCATATTTTATAACTAATTTTCTGCATTCGTAAAAACTACCAGCATGAAGCCCAATGAGGCAAATTTCCTTTGTGATATTGGGCTATATAAATACAATTGAATTGAACTCCGGAGTGGGGAGTGGGGCTGGGTTTTGGGTGTAAAAAAAACAACAAGAGAGAGGCAGAGAGCAGTTCTCCTTAGCAGAAACATGGAATCATAATTTTAGGTTATTCATTTACCCATAAATGAAAAAAAAAAAAAAAGCTCTAGCAGAAGCGCTTGTTGACCATCGTGGAAAAATGCGTGTCTTGTGTGAATTGCAGTAGAGGGCGGACGGCACGTCCAATGTGAACCAAGCGCAAGTCTTCAGTTGTTTACACAGCTAGCATACATGGTTATGGAGTGACAGTAGTTAAAGAGTGAGGTGTTCTGTTTTGCTGGTGACACATCAGGTATTACAGGGTTAACACAAAAGAGATTAACTAAATTTAAAGACAAACAGAAACTTTAAGTTTAACTCAAAATGAAAGTCAACAAAAGCCATAAAAGTCCCACACTGCAGACAGTTTGAACTCCTGAACCATGAGTCACACTGAGGCCTTTATGCTAACGGGCACAGGTGGAACAAATGAACAGAATGACCCTGCAGCTGGTTAAGAGCACAACAGCAGATGTAGAGTGGTGGCAAAATAAAAGAGAGATCTGAAAAAGAGAAAAGGAAACAAAGACGAGTCCTTGCATTGTGTTGGAGACAATTGTCAAATATGACATTTTCTACACCTGGAATATTTTAAAACTTTTTCATCTAAAATCTTGTAGGGTTTCTTAAAAGTCAGGGGGTTAGGAGTCTTTTTTTACTAGGTGTTTACGTTTGAGAAAAAAAAAATCTGGATTTTAAGTAAAAAAAAAAAGTAAGCTAGTTCAAAAAGCAATCCCTATGAATCATGCTGCTGTAATTTGTGGAGAAACTGCTGGAGTAAACCTGAATGTCACTCTTAAAGTTGCTGGACTGCAATTACTTTTTTTATTTATTCACCCTATAATGACATGATGATCTGACCTCTTTAAAGGTTATCCTTCTGCCTGGTTGGTAATTGTTGTTGACATCTTCTAGTGATATTTCATAGTCGATGACCGGGGGTTAGGAGTTAATGGGCAGTGAGGGCAGATCCGCATAAATCCATGAAAATTAAAACCAGACTCCAAATGCTTTAGTAATAATTAGCAGTGGTATTTCCACGTGTCATTGGAGTCTTCTAAAAGAGAGTTGTTAAATATTCCAGCGTGGTCGTGACCCGGGACACCTCTGGGCCACACAGGTGAGTTGTGGGGATTTCTGACTAAGTCTTTTCTCTGTGAAGTGTCTGTAGCTCCTCCAACTGCTTGAATGCAGAGTCTAGTCAGTGCAGGTGAGACTCTAGGAGAAGAAAATGATGCTGCTAGGGATGTAAAAACTGTGAAACCTCCTTATAATCAGGATATAGAGCAGAGGTGGAGGAAGTATTTCTCACTCTGAAGCCTCTAATAGTTCAACTCTTTATCTCATTATCATACCACACCTGTCTCTGTCCCTCTGGCTTTAGAACAGCCCTAACACACAGAACTGGCAGTCTGAGGCTCACAGATAATCATGTTAGCTATGCAGTAAACCAGTCAGTGCTGTGCATGAATTGGGCTTGCTACTTACCGGCTAAAATGTGCTAAAGTGTATTTTCAATGGTGAAAAATCAATTTACATCACTTGAGCTGTTGCAGTTTGATTTCTTTGGAGAGTCGTGCATCAGTTAATACTGCTCCAGTGTTGGCGCAAATGAATGACAAATTTCTGCCAGCCATGCATTAATCAAACATCCTCGCTTCAGCGACTCAGAAAAACACAACTTTGAAAAGCACATTAGGAGAAAACATCAAGTCCTACGGAGTGAAGAACTCACAGGTTTGTTTACACCAAGCAATTTCAAGCGTGCTGGAGGTCACTGGAAGGAGGAATGATGGATGTGCAGGAAAAATGATGAAGAGGTGAGAGCAGAGGGAAACAAGACTATACACACTGAGGAGTTGTTTACACAAATTCATTAACACCCATGAACAAGCTTATATTTAAATATTTACCAAATAGACTTCTACACCTCCTTTATCCTCAATTATAATTGTATTGGGTCACAGGATTGGGTTGATTTAGAATGAAAACATGACCATCATTCTTTCTAAAGTCCCTTCAGTTCTCAGCGATTTTATTTCTTTGCGTTTGAACATCAGTCACAGTCAGACTTGCAGACTATTTGTTGGTTTGGCCCTCCTAAACCAACATTTACTGACTTTTTTTCTAAACATCAAAAGACAAAAACACCCTTTCCACTAATTCTGGCCTTATTTTTACTCGTGTTTGATCATGAGTTTTCTGAAAATTAACTTTCCCTTTAAACAAGCTGAACCAGCCTTGATTTTTATTTTATTGCGTGAATGCATCCAATGCATTCACACTTTTGAGATTCTTCATTTACGTTTTCTTCCGTACGTTTTTTGACACGTAAAAACTCAAGCACACTTTATGCGATTTACACAATCTAGGTATCAAAACGTTCAGCTTGTTAAGGACATTACTGCTTGTATTTTTAGTAGTTGTGCACTTTACAGTTTTTGCGTAGTTACACAATTTGTGCGTTTTTCAGCCGCATTATAACTAATTGGATTTTTTTTTACAAATTTTATGCAAATTACACACTTTATGCAATTTAAGCCATTTAAAACATTCAGCATGTCCAGAAATTCATGCTTGTACTTCCAGCATTGTTAAAATTCATGCAAGTTACACAAAATTACACAATTTAACACAACTTTACACAATTTTACACAAATTTGTGCAAATTTTAAGCAAATTCAGCATTTTATGCAATTTTACACATCCAGCATGTTCAGGAAATTCATGCTTTTAATACACATTATTAAAATTACACAAGTTACACAAATTTAACACAACTTTACACAACTACACAATTTTATACAATGTGTGCAAATATTAAGCAAATTCAGCATTTTATGCAATTTTACACATCCAGCATGTTCAGGAAATTCATGCTTTTACTAGACATTGTTAAATTTAAGCAATTTAAGCTTTTACACAGTTGTGTTCACAAATTTACACAAATTGTCTGTTTTTCCACAAAATTCTTACAATTTTTTGTGCAATTTCAAACCTATGCAATATGGGTATCAAACCGTTCAGCATGTTGAGAACATTATAACTAACTATGTTTTTTAAGCTAACTTTGAGTTTTGCTAACATGTTAGCATCATTTTATCTTTTTTGGCTAATTTGACAGATTCTCCGGTTTTAAGGCTAATTCTTTGTTAAGCTACTTTCAGCAATTCCTTCAGCAATTACAGTAAGTCCTTACAGCATCTTCAGCAAAAGTTTGCAGCATATTCAGCGACAACATTCAGCAAAGATGCATTCACACATGCATTATCGCAGGTAATGCAACTTTTCTAGTTCTATTTTATTTAACCTTTATTTTACCAGATGAAAAACCCATCGAGATCAGGATCAACTTTTACAAGGGTGACCTGGCCAAGAGGTCAGGAGTCATTTAAATAGGGCTACAATATAAAACAAAAATATAAAATTGAAAGATGATTTTACAATATTTACAATATAAAATTTGAAATTTAGTTGCAATATAGTAACAAAAACTTTTAAGAGGTAATATAAGTAAAACAGTTTTAGCAGAGTGCAAATGTTAGAAGCAGCATGCTAAATAATTCAATACAATAATCATAAGGTGCAGTTGTTTAACATTATGCATTATAACCATGGCAGTGTTGATTAGACGGATGCTAACGTGACCGTGGAGAATCAAGTTGGAGATTTTCTTGCATCTAAAGGGATTTCCTTGGATCTAAATACTGTTGAGGTCTGTCATCCGCTTCCTCTGAGAAAGAATACGGATAAACCAGAGATCCTGATCAGGTTTATGAATCGAAAGTACAAGATAGCTCTGATGAAACAATGTAAAAACCTGAAGGGGTCTATGGTGTATCTTAATGAACATCTTTCTAAATATCACGCTGATCTGGCGAAGCACGCGAGGCTCCTACGATTGAGGAAACAGATCCACAGCACGAGGACTCTGAACTCCAGAATCTTTGTGAGACCACTTGGACCACTGGACGTTATGAAGCCTCAGGAAATAAAATCCATGAAAGACTTTGAGAACTGTGGGATTACGCATGTTTGACTCTTTAATTCAAGCAAAATGTGAAATGTGAACTCAAAAAACCCGCTGGATGTGAACTCTGACCTGATTCTGAGCTGCAGAACTCGAGCACATTTTCCTTGAAATGAGACCTTCACAGTCTCTCAGTCATAACAATGAAGAACGATTACGTGGCCTTAAACTTGTTCCTAAGCTGTGATGTAGCACTGATTCTGCTCAAATTACTGATCTTTTTTTTCTTTTCAACTTATTATTTTTTGTTATTATAATCATTCTTTGATGAATACAATCTGCACAAATTGTATTTTTTAATGAGAATGTTGTAAAATGTTTTTGCATTAACAAATGAAGATGATTTTTACTTATTACTGTTTTTATTATTACCATTTCATTCATTCATTAATTCCTTCACTGCATTAACCCCTCAAAAAAAAGGATAAGAATGAAACCCTTTGTCTTCAGAGATGTAAAGACAGCAAGAGAATGAGACTAAAAACAGCTGCTACAGCAAAAATGTGACAAATATTTCTATGACCACTCCGATTTAGTTTTTTTGCTTAAGTAGAAGAATGATTGAGTGAAAATAATAATGAAAAAGCATAGAAATGATTCACAGTCTAAAGTTGTGTACAGCTGAAATAGGAAATAACAACATGACCTTATCGTTATGTGGCATCAAATAGAAGTAAACAACAATTAATTTTTCTAGATTTTCAAAAATGCATTATGGGCCACAGTATTGATCAAAAACCCACCCCCACCCCCACACCCCACCCCAGTGGTCTTTAAAAAGAGTGGGACCAAAAACAAGAACTTGACTTTCATTATTTTTGTTTGCATTTACAAATAAATTACAAATAAAACAATTCCCAACTATCAGGAGTGTTGTGTTTAAAAACATAGTTTAGGCTTTTATTTAAAGATAGAAAAAAAAAAAAACTGGTCCAGAAGTAGAAAAATAACATAAACATAATGATTCTCATCAATTCCCTTGATATTTAAGTTGATAAATGAAAAACCTCTGGGAGAAAATATGAAACTAATCTAATATTAAAAGACATCCCTTTTTATCTAACATTTTGATAAATACACATGTCTGTAGCATGACTGAATAAATGTTGAAGAAGCTGTCCTGTCTATTCAGAAGTTCTCTTTCCAACTTCTGAATGAGCTTTTCTCCTATGAACTGAGGGAATAAATTATCAGCTGTAAATGTGTTGTTTTTGTCGAATGTCCAGTTTGCTGGAAATGCCGATCAGAGGAAAGTCTCAGCCAGGAAAAAGCAGAGGGTCAGCTCGAGTCTCACCCTCTGCTTGCAGCTTGAGCAGATTGTCACCATCACAATGTGACGTTCTCAAAGGACACAGCTCAATATGTGGCAGGAAACTCAGGGAAAGAAAATTAAACTGGATTCTTCATGCCATTACTGCTGAACATGGACATAAAAACGTATCCGTGTGGACGCCGGCACTCATCCGTACATGTTAAGCCATGGTTGTCCCAACATAGAACATTCTATAAGGCAGCTCATTCATGATGGGAGGAGCATCAGCTGACAAATGAAAACCTACATGACTTCTATTAGTAATAACAGGTGGTGTGCAGTGATGGACTAATTAAACTTTAGCTTGGCTTTACACACAGTGGCTGAAGATAAGTCTGTCCCTGCATGATATTACGTTCCTTTAAATTAAATCAGCTACTCAGATTAGTTTAATATTTCACATTCATGGAGAGCAGTCTTCATAAGAACCGATTCCATTCATTGAACTGTGACTTGGCTTCTGTTTTATTCAGCTTTAATACAGACATGTGGGGCAGTCAAGGGTGGGGGACGGGACATTGCCTCATCTGGCAATATTCCCAAAAACTTGGGTTTTTGGGACTTTAAACACTGATTAAATGTGTCAAATTTAGCTTTATTTTCATACTTTCACAGCATGAAAATGGACAAAGGCTCAGTTATCAATTACTTAAACACTTGAAAAACTGAAAAAAATGGGACCTTCAACATTTTCAAATGAGCATATCAAAGTAAAACTTTACCAAAACTGAATGATTTCACCAGTAAAACCTTTTGATCTTTAAGAAAGTATCAAAAAATAATTTTGAAGAAATGTCATAAAGATTGTTAACAAGTACAAATGTGATCCAAGTTCTCCAATAGCCACATTTCTAAACTTATTTCATTGCCAGGAGTCAAAATGTTTGATTCCAGTGGCAGAAAGGTAATCTTTAAAAATGTCATGCCTGCTCAGAAAACCCTCCCAGAAGCTAAAAGAAATGTCAAAGGCGAAGTCTGAAATGATCTCATCAATGAGCTCGTATTATTAAATGTATCTGCACTTTCTGCCTAATGTACTGTGGAAACAGAGTTTTTCAGCGTTTGCTTATCATGCAAACTGCTGCTTGAGGAGACTATGAAAGGATTAATGTATTCTGTGATACCACTGGGGATCTTTCTCGTGCTCTCACCTCTCAAAGAGAAGGCCCTGGTTCAAATCTTGGCTGGGACCTTTCTGTGCGGAGTCTGCATGCGTGGGTCTTCTTTAGGCCCTCTAGTTTCTCTCAACAATCCAAAAACATGCTTCATACAGTAATTGTTGATTTTACATTGCCTATAGGTGTGCATGTGAATGTAAGGCCTTATCTGAATTCTTCCCCTACCATTACGCTTCTCCCTACCCCTCATTTAGCCCTCCAAACAGAAGGTTATGGAAAAATTGTGTCTTCAGTTTTGGACGTTTCTAACCTTCGATGATGTTGATAATAATCACTGGTCATCTGCGTTAGCACGTAGCTGCCAGCACTTGGAAATATATAACATTGGTTTTATAACTTCAAAAGTCATGCTAAAACAAAAAAAAAAGTCATTACTTACATTTAAATGTAAACTTATGTGCTTCAGAGTGCACCCACATGAAGAAAACAAAATACAAACAAGTTACCGTTCACTTTGACGTTTTAGAGATAGTCTACTCCACATTTTAATGGGACCTACTCAAAGTCTAAGTTTAAATCAGCTGCAAATATTTAACCAAGAATGAAGATAAAGTTGTTCTTGTGGAAACTTTGGAAAGGACATTTAAGAATTTTCCTACAGCAAAGCTAATGAAGACAGACACCTGATAAAAAACTTTAGCACACAAAATATTCATCTGTGTTAAAGAAAAAAATAATCAAAGTGAATTTTCAAAAAAAAAACAAAAAAAAAAAAAACAAATTGCATTTATCTTTTGACCTGAAACATAATCTGAGCATGAATTGAGTTCCCAGTGTTAGAATGGCACTTCATAAAAAAAGAAAACTCACTAATGATGTCTTTATTGAATATTTACAAATCAGAAAAAAACTTCTATAAATCAACAACTTCATTGCATTGAATCTTTTTCATCATTGACATATATATGAACCAATTCAAATGGTCTTTTAAAACTAAATTTCACGTTGTAGCATTTTCTTTTGAAAAATAGAAGAATAAAAAATCAAACGCCAACTTCGTTTTCATTTGGAACAGTCCAGGAAAATATTGTCTGATATTAAACCATAAAAAGTAGGGTACCACTGTCCACCACCACAAAATGTCAACCCTGCTTCATATGCACTTTTATTCAGAAAAGTATTAGGGATTGCTGCAACATCATAACAAGCCTTTTCTGCCTCTTAAACATTGTCCAGATACAACTCGACCTGTGATTGGACCAAATGTATCTCACAACAGTTTTGTGTTGCAATACCATTTTTTAAAAAATATTTTATTGTTGTTTTTAAGCTCCATCTTTTGAGTATCTCCTGGATGAACCTTTATACCTGCAAGTAGACCAGCTCTGTAATCATCATTCACTTCACTGCTTTTTGCCTCTAAATTGAACTTTTTGAACTTCTGCCACACTTGTAGCTCTTTGTCTGAGGAGTTTTCCAAGTACTTCCTCAGCCTTCCTGGGAATGACTTTATCAGCTTTTGGTTTTCCTGTCACATGCTGCCTAATGACAGGTTCTTTCCTGGCTCCAGCTCTTGCTCCTCTTGAAAGACCTGGTTTTACTTAAGACACTAGGATCAACTTGTTTACATGTCGTTTTAATGTAATTTATTTCATACTTGAATTAACCTATAACCTTTAAAAATGGAACTAGCATTTTCAACGTGAGATGTTAACATAACAGATTCACTCCATTGCTTGAAGTATCTTGTAATCAACATGAATCAAAATAAAATGCTTTTTGTCATGGACATCGGTTCATGCAGTGGTGTTTCAAGTCTCTGAGCTGGAGTGTTTCTCTGCTGTGTCAAAGAAAAGACACAGGTGCATGTATTTCTTACCAGGGAGATGAGAGGGAGAGAAGTGCACTCGTTTTGGTGACAGACTTTTTCAGGCCGAGTGGCAATGCTCAACTTGTATTTCTCTTTGAAGCAGTCTGAGAGCTCTGCAGGGTTGGAGAAAATTGCTTTTACAGTCTGTAGTGTTAATTTTTTCAGTTTTTTGTGATGACATCTCATCTAAACCCACATTCTGCTATGACTGTCTTACAATATTAACTTTGTTATACTTCCCACCTATTGAGCAAACTTCTGGAGAACTGCTTGAGTTTATTATTGTACTTCATCAGACCTTGATGAATGACTCAAGATCTCTAGTTTGTGCGAGGAAACAGAGCTAGCAAAAGCTGTGTTGGTGGACTGGAGCTGAATCAGTGAAGAGATATAAAGGATGGAGATCTTGTGTAGTACATGAAGTATTTAATCCAAGGTCTCAGTCTTGTGTCAGTGAATACCACTTGTCCTCTTTCTTCTGTATGTCTATTTTTCCTTTTTTCATCAGCATGGTTGTGGCCTTACAGTCCTAACATGGTTCTATTAGCCCTGATTTTTGACTGTTTTCCAGATGTAGCTGCTAAGGTAATTGATGTTTCATTTTCTACATACCTGCACTCGGCCTTCTTACTGCGCTTGTTCTTAAACTTGGCTGTTTGGTTTGTATGCCTCTTTTTTGATCAGAAATGTTTCAGTTGAGCATTTTTTGGTCAGTTGATGAATTTTGTTGAGATAAAAAGGACATTTTAAAACTTGAAAGAACAGTGTTCATGAAGATTAAAACTTTTGGGTAAAGTATTTGTTTTACTGTTATTTAGATTCTAGTTTAGGATAAAGTCTACACTTAAATGTTTACTGTATGTATGCAGGTTTTTTTTAAACATGGATTTTAATTTTGGGGGGGTGGTTGACTTGAGCTCCAAGCACACTCATCTGAATCGAGCACAGCAAACTAAGGAACATAACATTTACCACAACAATGTCTAATGGAGAAGAAATTGGAAGGCATCTTAGAAACACTTGCAGCCAATCATCAACAAAGCTGGAAAACCAGCAGGACTGGAACTCTGTTGTGTTGATGGAACGGTCTTCTCTGAGGATGCAAGTTGGGGTTTTCAGGCAACTTTCTCTTCTGTGGTTTATTAAGTTCAGCCAAATTTTTAAGGATGTCGACATTTTGCAGATTTGTGCACTTCTTAAAAGGAGGACGTACAAACAAGACTAGAATTAAAGAGGCATTTTGCTTGCTTTCCTCAGCCTGTGATCTTCAGACCGTTCCCTAGTGCCATACCCACAAATATGCGAACGTACTGACACACACATGCATACTCATTAAAGCTTTGGCATCATCAGTCTGCCCGTCTTCTTTAACATTCTACTGTCGTTCACATTAGAAGAACATGGAACTGGGCTCACTAATAATCCTCCATCCCCTATTACCACTGAATCTTCTTTGCGTATGAATTATTCACATCTGCAAATATGCTTTAGCAGCATGTTATTCTTGAAATAAATCATTTTGAAGCGTGGATAATTCTTGGTCCAGATCAGAAACAAGTTTATTTCAAATTCCTGGTTTTCTTTTTTAAGGAAAGATTTGGAAAACCTCATTTTACTTTAAGGTTGAGACTCTTATAGAGAAACTGAAGCAGAACTTTGCAGTTTGGGCTGCATGGTGGTGTAGTGGTTAGCACTCTCGCCTCACAGCGAGAAAGATTAAGTTCAGATTCTGGATGGGTCCTTTCAGTGTGAAGTTTGCATGTGTTCCCCTTGTATGTGTGGGTTTATTCTGGGCTCTACAGTTTCCTCCCACATTCCAGAAACATGTCTCACTGTTGATTCTAAATGAAGTAAATGTGAGCCATTAAGGCTGTGTTGATCTGCAGTGCACTGATATCCCACCCAGGGTGTATCCCAAAAACAGCTACCCTATGACCCTGAAAAGGTCAAAGTCCCATCAGTTGTCACATACCTTGGTGTGTGAAATTTGTTCTCTGCATTTGACCCATACCCTGGGAAGTGGTGAGCTGCAGACACAGCCGCAATAAGGAACCATTTGGTGGTTTAACCCCCAACCCCTTAAGGCCCGGTGATACAGACACCGGAGTCCATTCCTCTGCCACTCTTCTGCCACAGCACTCCTTAATTGCGAGTAAGCGCGTACTCTCTCTATTTAGAGCAGACTGGGCAGGGGAACGGCCGTGCTTCAGCCGTGCACGAGCGCAGGATTTTGGTGTCCAAGTGCGCATGCCGTCGTTTGCTCCACGGCCCAATCTCGCATTGAAACAGCCATTGCACACTGGTACCACATGCAGTGACCTGTGGTCTCAATTTTTGTGCAGTTCAAAAATTATTTCCGTGTGTAACGCCGCCAAATTTTGTACCACGTGTATGCGCGTCAATTCCACGGCCGTATTTCGCCCGTTCCACTACCAGTCCGCTACTAACAGCGTCTGTACCCCAGGGATGAAAATTTTACAGTGCTCCAGCCGTGATTCGGCCATGAAAGCTGGTGGGGCCGGCCCTTTAATGCTGAGTGTCAAGCAGGGAGGCACTGGGTCCCATTTTCAGTGTCTTTAGTATGACTCAGTCAGGATTTGAACTCACAACCTTCCAGTCTTAGGACAGACACAAATCCACAGGGGTGTCAAACTCATTCGCACAAGGGGCGAAAATTAAAAATAGACAACTTTAAATCTGCAGTTTTATTTTCTTTATTAACATGAGTATTATTTAAATTTCTAATGAGAATTTACCGAACTCAAAATCTCTTCCAGAAAATACCCTGTAAAAAAAAAAAAAAAGCAGACATTTAAATTGAAGACTTTTTAATGTAAGACTGTGTGTTGTTGTGGTTGAGTGTGTGTGGGTGGTTGTGTGCGTTTGTATATTTCCTACTTTTTCTTAATATAGTCAATAAGAAGTTACATTTGTGTTCATTTGTAAATTATAAATGCAGTGAAACAAGATACAAATCTGAAAACAAAGGCGTTTATTCCACCAGGAAGGTTACAAAGCTTCATTTTTTTCACAACCCAGTCTCAGTAAAATGTGTACATATGCCACGATTTGGGAAATACCGTTGTAACAAGGAGTCAGAGGCAGTTGGATCCATATGCAGCGTTTTATTAAAGAGTTGAGGGGCAGAAGCTGGTCAGGCAGGCAGAGGTCAGGCACGGCGTGGAGATTTCAGAGGTGAGGCAGACGGAGGTCAGAGACAGGCGAAGGTCAGGCATGGCTTGGCTTTGTCAGAGGAGAGGCAGATGGAGGTCAGAGACAGGCGAAGGTCAGGCATGGCTTGGCTTTGTCAGAGGAGAGGCAGGCGGAGGTCAAGGGCAGGCAGGAGTCGAGGCAGGCGGCTGACAGGAGAGAGTGGAGTTCAGAATAAGTCGGCAACAGTAAAGGCAGGGTTCAGAGATTCAAGATTGCAGGGAGGATAATACTTCGCAGTGAGTTGGGCTTGGTGCTCTGGTTTTAAGCTGTTGAGGTTGATTACAGATGAGAAGCAGCTGAGGAGCTTCTGGGAGGAGCTGCAGGGGCTGATGGGAAATGCAGTGAGAAGAGAACAGGAAGTTGCTAATACTCAGGAGACTGTATGCGGAGGGAGCCAGAGGGGGAGACAGAGGGCAACCTTCTGACAACCGTGTATAATATACGGCAAAAAAGGTTTTTGCGTGCATATAATACGCGCGGTCCTAAACGTGTTAAATGTGTTTTCCACGATTGACACGTCCCCTGGTGGAGCCGTGAGCATCAAAGACAGCCTCACAAACGAACAATTTGCTTTTCTAACCCTAACCATAACCGTAATCCTAACCTTAACTGGGAACGAGTCATTTAGAAAAGAGCCGGAGGATTTCTGACCACGTGATCAAAACGAAACCTAAAAAGCCGTGTTTATTGTTCGCCATCGCAACCCATTCTCTACCATTGCGTATCATATGCACGCAAAAAACGTGTTTGCCGTATATTACACATGGTATTTCAGAGTCCAAAGTCGTGGAATATGTACGCATTTTACTGAGAGTGGGTTGTTTTTTCACTACCAATTCATGCCCATAGTAAGAGTAAATCCATCATAGATTAATCAATATGTATAAAGACAATGTTTTTTTTTTCTTTTGATCATGTATAGTACTGGAGTTGTTTGTCTGTTAAAAATCTTTGTTTCTTTGTGAGAACATTGTGAGATATAATGTGTCCTTGTTCTTCATTGAACAGTCTATTTTTTCTCATCATCACATCATTAAAAATATTGTGTTGCTGCTTGTAGTCCATCCAGAGCGAGTTCTATGACTTTAATCTTTAGAAAATATGCACACAAGTTTAGCTACATTTCATGGTTCAAAAAGCATGCACAACTTATAATTTATTAAAAACATTTTTCTAAAGATCCTACATAAAAGCCTAAGTTTTACAGGCATGTTTTTTTCTCTCATCAGAGCATCCTAAGCTTGAAATGTAGACCAGCTGAGATTGTCGAATGGGGCATATTCCTAAAGGGTTAAAAGTGGATGCACTAGCAGCACACAAATTATTCAAGCATGGATGCAGAGACACATTCACACATTGGTGTCACATGGAGTTCACAACCTAGTAGCCCTGTGCAGGTGGACTCTGGAAACCTCTGCAGATAGCCTGAGGGATCTTGGTACTTGTTAATTTGAGTTTGTGTGGATGTTTGCATGAGTGTTTGTGTTCAGTTTGTGCAACATAGTGAGTCTAAATTTTTTTAATTAGCATTCCATTCAAAAAACAATTCAGCTTCTATTAAAGTCACTATTGTTTTTTTTTTGTTGTTTTTTTTTTTTTTTTTTTGCAATGCATAGAAACACTTTTATACGAAATTCATGCCTTATTTATTTAGACTATCCCCCCAAAAAAACTAATTCCAAACATCCTAATCAAAAGCAAAAAGCTGTATATTGTTATTAAAAAGTACTACTCATGAAAACATGTCCGATGTACTTTAATCAGATGATATTAAACAAAACATGTTTTACTACCCCTGGTTTCCAACAACTGCACACCATAGACCATCACCCACCCATCAATCAATCCAGTTTCTTCTTAAGCCAGGTTTTGAGTGCTTGATTCTCCACATGCTTGTCCACAGTTTTTGCCCCAAGGTGCTCTCAGGTCTGTTGAGAGTCTCTTAGCCACAACGGATCAATAAGACAACTGCATCTCTCCAGCTGCTGGACCTACCTGCCTCTCAGTCTTCTCAGACTGTAGAAGGAGACCGAATATATTTAGATTCCTCCATCTGAGCAAGTAACTTTCCACCAACTCACTGTTTTCAGATTAA
Organism: Oryzias melastigma; assembly: GCF_002922805.2. Classification (NCBI taxonomy): domain Eukaryota; kingdom Metazoa; phylum Chordata; class Actinopteri; order Beloniformes; family Adrianichthyidae; genus Oryzias; species Oryzias melastigma. The sequence goes on along the minus strand of NC_050526.1, from coordinate 8,600,533 downwards.
AACCATCACCTCCTACTTGGAGAAGTTAAGTCTCATTCCCATATTCCAGTGACTTCACACTCAGTTGTAAACTGTTTCAGTGCACACTGTAGATCCTGGTTTGAAAAAGCCAACGGAACAATATCCTCTGCAAAAGCAGAGATGCCCTCAGTCCAGGTCAACAGCTCACCTAATACTAGAAACCATATTGTCAGAGAACTGCTTTACCCTACTGAGACGTGGAATGGTTTGCTAGAATTTCTTTCTACCTGACCGATAGTGCTTTTCCTTGGTCAGGTGTTCTAATTGAGTTCTAATTGAACTCCCACAATGCACCTGGACCAGCAGAGTCTGTCCATCCTCCTCCTCTCCCAGCAATCAAGCTCAACACCAGATAATACACTCAACAAAATTATAAATGCTACACTTTTGTTTTTGCTCCCATTTTTCATGAGATGGACTTAAAGATCTAAAATTCATTCCAGATTCACAATATGACCATTTCTCTCAAACATTGTTCACAAATCTGTCTAAATGTGTGATAGTGAGCACTTCTGCTTTGCTGAGATAATCCCTCCCACCTCACAGGTGTGCCACATCAAGATGCTGATCTGACATCATGATTAGTGCACAGGTGTGCCTTAGACTGCCCACAATAAAAGGACATCCTGAAATGTGCAGTTTTTTTGCTTTATTGGGGTCTGGGGACCCGGAACCAGTCAGAATCTGGTGTGACAACCATTTGCCTCATGCAGTGCAACACATCTTCTTGGCATAGAGCAACTTCACATTGAGAGAAATTGTAATATTGTGTATCTGGAATGAGTTTTAGATCTTCAAGTCCATCTCATGAAAATTGGGAGCAAAAACAAAAGTGTTGCCAATGTATTTTTGTTGAGTGTACGAAGTTGAAAGTTCCACCCCTTTCTTAAATTGAATGTTCATGTCATGGTAGAGGGTCAGAAAAACAACATCATTGTCAATCATTGACCTCTTGCCTCTTGGTGCGACATGTACTGATACACTGTTGAACTTAAATATAGTGTTGACAATGCAAAAACTCTTAATAATAACAGAACACAATAGTGAAACGCAACTTAGGTTCAGATCAAGGTGGCTAATCCATTATGACCCCAAACTGTACTTCTAGCTACTACTGTCATTTCCTACAGGAGCACTGACGTCTCATACCATAAAAATAGACTCCCTAGTCACTGCTCTATAAATAACCACTACTATAGGGACTTAAACAATGTCGGCTATACCGTGTTTAGCTCAGAAAACAAGACCTGACCCAAAGGGTAAGACCCCATCGTCCACTAGGGTGAGCCTCAACAAATGACCTGGGAGCTACTTGCAAACCCACACCAAGCCCCTCACCATTTGTAGCTTTAGATTCTAGCACTGCCCAGTCCAACAGTCCCAACAACTTAAGTTTCAAAGCCTAAACTAGAGCAAGGAGGGAAATCAAACTATTGATAGTCTGGAGTCCAATTTAGTTTCCCTCACAATATCAGACTTCTTCCCACTTAGTGAGGTGATTCCATATTTGATGGTTAAAGTCCATCTCTTTGGATTAGGTTGCCAACCCTTAACTACTCCCAAATCACACAGCACCTGAATTTGTGGGACTGCAGGTAGTAAATGCAATCCCTTGTAGCCTGAGCCTGGCCATGTCCCATGATAGGGGGCCCGACCGCCATGCACTCACCTGCAGCCCCAACCTCAGGCCTGGCTCAAGAATGGGACACGGAAGCATCAATTCTGAATCTAGTTTTTAATTATTCCATAGGGGGCTTTCATCTGCTCTTTGTCTGGCTTGTGCTAGGACCTACCTGCCATAAGAAACCCTGCTAGAGGAAATTGTCCCAGATAGCATACCCCCTCCCCACATGTGGGGATTTATGGAGTACCACGGGGCAAAACGAAAACACTTATAATTCAAGGTTTTTCTCGTTTGATGGTAAACAGAAAACTTAAATATAACCTATAGAGTGAGGTCTGAAGGTCTTTAAGACTTCAGCATTTCTTATTTCCGTAAATGAAACAAAGCAGTGTTGCAAAAGTGTTAGCCTAATGGACTCATTCATCCATCAATTTTCCAAACTCGCTCAAAATCCCCCTCTGATGAAAATCCTGTTTTTTTTAATTTTTAACATGTCTGTGTGTCATTTTTCTTCTGAAAGAGAACAAATGTAATAAGAAATCATTTTGTTTTTTCATTTCTAAGTATTTATCCTTTTAAATCAATCAAACTGTCTTGGACAGACTCTGTTTGAATGAATGATCTTCTTTCCATCAACAGCTCTGCTGCACATGCACTAAACCCTCATCTGTTCCTAGTGTCTAGTTCAGGTTCTGGAGAAGAGAAGATGGTATCTTCACATTGACTGCAGTCAAATGAGCCGCCGTTCACATTTCTGTGGTCAAATCAGCATCACTGGATTTTTGGTGTGAGTTTCATCCAATACTTACGGTAGCAGGACTGAGAACGCTGGAAAATCTCCACCAGACTCCACGGAGCTTCTTGATGTGACCACGGAAATGTGAACGGCGGCTCATTTGACCGCAGTTGGAAAGGATTGTAAATCAATGAAAGAGCATTTTGATGTTAGCTTTGATTATTTGATCAAGAACTCTGAGAAACCAATGATTGAATGTATTGATCACAGTCAATAAACATTGGAGAATTAGCTAAAAGAGTCTTTGGTGAACTGGAAGGAGAAAGAATCAGGATTTTGGAGGAAGTTCTGTCCATGAAGATCTTCACTTCCTCGTCCAGCTGACATCCGGATCAGAACCAAACGGCTGGACATTACCCAGATTGATGGATGTTTTTATGCAGCAGCGGCGAAGATTTATGCTAGAGAGACACAGAGCTATTATAATCAGACAGGGGGGAACAGGGGTGGGGCTGCTTAGCTCAGCTCCAGAAGCCACGCCCCCTCAGAGGAGATTTTGGAAACAGAGGCTTCAGATCAGCACGAAAGATGTCTTTTTAAGATGTAAGGTTGTGGGATTTTGGTTAAAAATCTTTATAATCATGCTTAAAACAGTACTGGGAAAAATTTTTAAATGAAAAAAAATTGTCATTGGTGGACTTTATGCCCTTTTGGAGTCGTGGGACTGCTGAAGCCTATCCCAGCCACTGTTTCTCTTTGAAATATTAACCATCTTGGTCCCTCCTCCTCTACTTGTCTATTATTGCCCATAGTTTTGTTTTCTCTCATCTTGATCCTTTTAGATCTTTCATCTACAACCCCAAAAATCTGTCCACAAGCTTCAACTGGACTAGAATCCAGCAGCATGCATCAGAGCTACAACTCCTTTTTTTCATCACACCAACTTCACTGCCTCCCAGTTAATCAAAGGACTGAGTAAAAAAGTCCTTCTTCTCACCTTCAAAGCCATCTGTGACCTTGCTACTCCATCAAATCTCCTTAAAATCCCCCCCTCCTGTTCCTCAGATCCTCCTCCTCCATTTAGCTCCATTTCCCTCAGCGCCGTGAGGAGCAGAGCTTTCAGGCTCTCTGCTCTCTAGAACTGTCCCTCATTGATTGATCCAGAGCATTGATTTCATTACTGGTTTTGAATGTTTGTTTAAAAAAGCCTTCTCCCTATAATTTTGTTTGCTGTTTGTCTTTGTATATTGTTTTATCAAATTGTATTTTAGGATGTTGTTTTTACACTTTTTAAAATTCTATAAACTGTCCTTGAGTGTTCTGAAAGATGCTTCAGATTAAATGTACTTTTATTTTTATTATTATTAGGTCTTATATCAACTGCTTTGCAAATAAAATAAATGCATCTGTACATCTTTGCCTTTAATGAAAATCTGTAATAAATGAAGGGGTGCAAGGCACGACATCCTCTCTTTGTACACTTTCTTCTCTGGATGTGACTGTTTGTGATTACAATTGTGGAAATTAGGGTTTTTTTCCCTTCTCTGACGACCTGCAGTTCTTTATAATAGATTTGCTCTCTCTCTCCCCTATTTTATTCTGCAGCAGCCTGATTAAGAATTGAGTGTGTTTAGGGAGTTTTGACTTTGTAAAGAGTAAAACTAAACAAATATCCAGCTCGTCCTGAGGCCAAACATGCCCATGGAGCAGTTTACTTGGAATTCCCAGGTAAGAGAAGAAACTAAAACAAGATGAGAAAACCACAACCATCTACACACCCTTACTTTATAGTCTAAAAAGACTGGACTTAGTTGAAAAAAAAAGATATTTCCTTCCTTCTTGTGCTGCTGCAATATATTTTGTTCACATTTCAGTGCATTTTTGTGTTATTTCAGACGTGTCTTTTGAAAAGTACAATTACTACACTGATGTTATAAATCTGCATTTAACTAAAGATAAATTGCCAAATTTTGCTTTGCTGTGTGTGAATGAATGACAATTTCATTTTGATTAGAATCTTATGATTATTGTTTCCTTGTTATGTACTGTGTTAACCAACTGGTTGATAAGTCCAATTTTTTTGAATGAATATAAAATTTTTCAACCTTAAACTTTATTGAGAAAGAACTCAACCAACACCCAAAACTAAGGAGGTTTATAAAAAGAGACTGAAACA
>NC_050526.1:8585567-8595879 GCF_002922805.2 Oryzias melastigma | reverse complement strand
AAGACCTGACCAGACTTGGCTTGTTATTTCAGGAACAGTCCCTCTCACTTAAAAAGACTAGAAACAGTGTGGGTAAACTATAGCATTAATGAAATCTGGATAAGATAAATACAGTTTTTCAGAAGGCAAAAGGAATGAATCCCTTTTACTGCTGCTCGTCCAAAAAGAAAAAAAAAGCCCTGTAAATAGTTATAATTGTAAAGTTTTTTTACTAAACTAGTTGAGCAGGCTGTTTTTTTTTTTTTTGGAAATAAACCATACGCCTTTAGTTTAATTTGACTCGACAGCAGTTACAAATTTACGACCCTATCAAGTCTATTAGCAGCTACACAAGATAAATATCTCAGGGAATGAAGAACACATGGAGGAAAGTTAGTGTGGTTAATGACAGGAATGCCGTTTTTAATGATAATGTATCTACAATAACATGTTTGATGAGAAATAATAAAATGAAATAAAAAATAGAAAAATGTTCTTGTAAAACAGATTATTTTTGTGGGCCACCAGCTGAATCTGCGTTCAGAACAACAGACTCCGTACTTTTCATAAAGACCTTGTCCTTTTGCCTTAAAAAAAAGCGTGCGCTTCCTCCGTCCTCAGTTAAGTGCGAGAGGACATCTCTATCCAGAATTTGCCGGTTTCATTCATAATAAACAAACACCTGATCCGGGTGAAAATTATCCTCCACGATTATCAGGAAATTTTCAAGCCACTTCTGAGTCAGCTGTGATCATTTTTTTTTGCATGCTTGCTGTGAGTGCGTGCCTGTGCGTGCGCGTAGCAGACAGGCTGGTCTGCTTTTCTACTGTGCTCCTCCTCTGGGAAATTCCTGCAGACCCCGCTTCACCACCAGGAGCAAAGTATTCATACAAGTGTCTTGAGTTGTCTGAGTTTTTTGACAAAATGGAGAAGTCACGTGACTGAAAATAAATCAGCAAAGTGAAACCATGAATAAAAGAAATGCGAACAAGCATAACGAGAATTACTGTTTGAAAGAAGATTGCCGGCACCTGAGAAGAATACCACCGTAAAGTGAAAAACGGAATCGCTAGCTAAGCGCTATACTGGTGCCTATAATTATGTTGTTATCACTTTCTGCCAATCAACAGATGGCAACATCAGCACCGCCCCAACCGTTCCATTCCATTTTTCTATGAGCCTACAACGGACGAGGGCCCTCCAGAGGTACAGGTCGAAACTGTTTAATGGGTTAATTTTACAATGGAAACGCTCAAAGTAGTGGACCAGACCGTACCGCACCCTACCAGACCGCTCAGTGGAAACGAGGCTTTATATCCATTACTATTCCTGGTCTATCTGTAACAACTGCCCCTTGTTTGATCAGCACTTCAGTTTGTCAGGGCCCAGCCAGTCATGTCCTCCTCCCACCACCAGAGGTAGCCCTCATCTGAGTACTAACTGCATCTGTCATCCTCTTGCACTCCAAGCCCCATCATGCATCAGCCACCATTTTCCTGTCACCACCAGCTGTTTTTCATAGTCATATTCCTGCTCCACACTCTGCTCCGTGCAAAGTCTTGTTTTGTTACTCCATGCATTCAGCCCGAGCATTCTTCCTTTTGCCTGCCTGTGCTTGATTCTCGCTGGTTTTCTTGTCTCCTGCTTTGATCCGAGGTTTGACCCTCAGTGACAGCAGTCTGCCACTTGGAGGGAGTGTGCAGAAAGTGGGATCCGTCTATCCCTGCTCTGACTCTGAGTATGTGTTGCGAGAGTAGTGAGACTGGTGGATCAACGCAGCAGACACAGGCAAGGCGATTTAAGGTGAGGTTTATTGTAAGGAGGTGCAGTGTCCAGGGGTGAGCTGGCTAAGAAAAGGAGCAGAACTGGCTTGAAGTTGGAGCTTGGCTTAGCAGGCAGACAGACTGGCTTGAAGCTGGGCAAGGAGCACAGACAATCAGGCAGGAAGGAAAAGCAGAAGCCAGGCTTTTATAGAGAGGCTAAGTAGGTGATTGGATCCAGCTGAGTAATTGAGGTCACCAAACACAGCTCTCACAGACTAGCAGAGAGGAACCCCAACAGTATGGTTGTGTTCTCCACCACCAGGCTCAACCCTACCACTGACATTGCTCTAATCAGTTTTTGTGTTCTCACTGCACTCCCTCCCAGCACAGAGGACACTGGAAGCAATGGTGAGTTGTACAGAAACCTAGATTAGAAGTTGACAGAGGCCAGCTTCCTCAGAAAGTGCAACCTGTTGATTCATGAGCCTTTTTTTTCTTATAAGAATGTTAAGACAACTGTTAGATCAAATTATGCAAGATAGCCGACCAGTTCAAATAAGGACAGCCAGGTGAAAGTCGGTAGAGTACGGTTCGGATTATAAACCCTTCACAAGAACAGAGTTCAGGAAACAGAGAAACAGTTCTCAACTCAATACCATTCTTCTGCGCTTATCACTTCATTCTGCGTCTTCAGCGCCTGCCAAAAAAGGATCAATTTCAAGGGCCTATACCATGATTTTTGTCAGTCTTTAAGAATAACTTCTATCCATATATATGATCATATGTTATCTTTGACCCACTAGAGAACAATTTCTTCATGAAATTAGTTATTTTTGTGAACTCTTTTCCTACTCTGAAGTAAAACAACTTGAACTCTGAGGCTCCGCCTTTTGCTCCTTGTGGGTGACGCCCATTTCATGACATCAATCTAGAGTCTGAGGACTATAGACGCCAATGTCTAAAGTAATGAGCACCTGTTAGACCCCGCGGATTGGGGAGACAGGACACAATTAGAAGATATGAGGTATTGTGACTATCGTATTTGTAGATGTGAGATGTCTCCGGTCCCCCACCCCCGCGAATAAGGAAGAAATACTGTGTGTAAGGAATTTATCATTCTTTTCAAGAAGATTGCGGGGTGAAGAAGAATACTGACAAAAAGAGGACAGAACTTTGGGTTTGGATCTTGAGTTGGGAAAAGTACTGGTCAGACCCTTGCTGTTGTCGTGAAACCTTTCCACCAAGCAATGGGTTACATTGTGTAACGACAGAAGCTCCGCCCTCACTGGTCCACTCCATTATTCTATGGACCTCCAACCAATGGGGTACGAGAAATGGTACCAGTCGGCCCTGCTTAACGGGTCCATTTTGTAATGGAAACGCTCAAAGGTCTAGTCCAGTCTGGTCTGGACCACTCACTGGAAGCAAAGCACTAAATGTCTATTATATATGACTAGCAGTCATATATTGCAGATGCATAGTACATAATCGTAGATGTCTATTAGATAACTGATAGACATCATGTGTCTGGTGGGAAGACACTACACAAATTGCTTGTTTACAACACACAAGGCATGATGGGACTGCAATGCAATTAGCTGTGGGACAGAAGTCGTTTGCTGGCTCATCACATGACTGTTAAATAGTTTTTTTTTGTTTTTGTTTTTTTTTAACAGTTGCAAAGAGTTTGAATGCATTTTTTTCTGAAATAGGGTATCTGTTCTTTTACAACTCACTTGTTAAAGAGTGTAAAAAGACTCAATTTTGGGCTAAAGTTTAAAGGCTTTCAAACTTGTCAGCCAAATTTCTCTAACTTAGCTGTATATCTGTGCATGCACCATTGTTCTTTGGCAGTATAGCATTGGAACTGTAACATGCTGCTTTTTTGACAAGCTGCCACTCCCTCAGGCTCAGCAGCCATCAGTGCCTAAAATATGCTCCACTGCCAAAAAAACAAAACCAGAAAAACAAAACTCAAATCACACTGTGAACAAACTCTCTTTTTGCCTGAAGATACAAGTATCTTCAGAGGTCTGTCACAACAGAACAAAGTGAAAAGAAAAGGGATAATTAGTAGCATTCAGCAAAAACTGTGTTCACCTATTTTCTATTTCACTCTTTGAGGCTAAACTAAACATTTTGCTTAGATTTCTTTAAGGTGATTCCTCTGTGGTCAAAACTGTAGAAGTTAGTGACCATCGTGTTAATCCCCCTCACAAGAAATACTGTTTTCCTCAAACGCTCAGTTGGTTTAAACTTACATTTTTCTGCCTGTTAAAACTTTCTACCATGAAGAAGGGTTCAAACAAAATACTTGCATACTTAAGTCCAATATTATTAAAGATTCTGGTTTGTTTGTGTGCATTATGTTCTGTATTTTGTGTTTTTAAATTACTGGTCAGATACTGCATTACAGCCCCAGTAAAGTGACAGATAAATACACTTGTAGTCCAGTTGCAAAAACCCATACTTTCCCACAATCATAACTTTATTGAGTCCACAGTGAGCCATCAAAAAGGTTGTTTGAAGAGCTTTAAAAGCAAATAAATATGCAAACACAGCACATCTAGGAGAAAAAAGCATTTACGTGCCATTAAATATTTAGAAGCTGTGCATAAAATGGTTGCAGACTATGTAAACAATGATGCAAATGCACACGCCTACACTCATAAGTATACTCAGCTCCCCCCGCATTTAAAACATGAATTCATATTTTAATATGGAATATGCATTATTGCCTTTCATCATTTCCTTTTGTTCTGTTTGTCAGTGCTATTTTTTTTCCAAAGAGAGTTGCTGTTGTGATGAACGGGTCACATTTTACTCAGAAGGCTGAGAACCTTTTTCCTCACAGGACTTTTTACTGGTCCTGTGCATCTACTGCTTAGGTTTTTTTTTTAACTGGAACATAAAAAGTAAGAATAGTTTTCACATAGTTCAACTTTTAACTATGTTTTTGTTTCCCAGAACGTAATCATAAAGGAAGACATTTGCAAACAGGCTGGGCATGGCTGACATAAAGCAGATGCGCTTCGCCCCGCTGAGTGCTTGGCATCTACGGTGGAGGCTGAAAATAAAGTATCTTAAACTCAGCAGGGAGTGCATCATTTGGAAGGCTATTACATTAATTAATAGGCAATTAACTTGTAAGAAAACCACAGTGAGCTGAAAGCAAGGATGACACAGTGCTAATGAAAAATGGTCTTTTTGTTTAAACCAGCTCTAAGCTTTCTTTACACCCTTTTTGTAAACTATTTGTCATATATTTGAATCCTTTCCTTCTGGAGACAGGTTTGTAAAATGATTTAAAAAAGGATATTTCTTTCTACTGGCAAGACCGTAATGTTTTGTCAGCATGTTTCTTCCCCCCTCCTCTGATTGACCTACTTTTCAGGATGTTAATAAGTCAGGAAGGAAACGTTTTCCGTCGCCTTGTCAGATTTGCTTGCAGTGGGCTGGCATCACACTGCCGTTAACCTTTTGGATGTTAACGCTGGCTCTCTTTTCAGATTGATGTAAAACAGGTATGATGACGAGGGCTGGAGAGCTGGAGGAGCTTTCTGCAGCCTGAGGCTTTGTTCTATGGGCCGTTGTCTGGCACAGCTTCATTCAGGATGATCAATTTTAATCAAAATAGGTTGCTATCTAAAAATACTTGTCACAGGCTGGCTCACATGGCCAAGCCTGGCCCCCCACTGAGGCAGAGTTCAGCTCCTCTCACACTCAGGATATTTTTGAAACATTCATCTGGATTTTGCATTTACATGAGAGGGACTCATTATAAATTCAAATGTCTGCATTTTAACACAAGTCCCAAGGATTTTGGAAATAAAGCGTCTTGAAAATGATTACAGTCTTATGACAGAAAATGCAAACATGCTGATCAATCTGTGTCCTGTTAGTTAACACACTCACAGCATCTCACTCTTGTAACCCAGTGGGATCAGTGTTTTACTGATGTTTGTGCTCTCTCCTTAATCCTTGCACCATCCTAGGTATGTTGATGTTGGGAGAGGGGTCATCTGGACCCCACAAGACAGTGCACTAAAGTTTTTTTTTTTTCTTCAGAGTTTTGATTTTCACTGGTGCCCGTGGCAGACATGAAATCCTGTCCGACTTCATCCATATTTTGTCATGGCATGGATAACAAGTCAAAGGCTTGGGTCATCTGGACCCCATTAAGATAGCATGCAGCTACAGTAAAATGAATGTGCACTCTTTTACAGTATAGTTCAGATGTACATAGTTTTTAACAGATTCTTTCAGTTTCAAAAACAAGCAAGGCCACTTGAGGATCTCTGGAAAGAGAATCACAAACACAAATAAAACAAAAGTATTCTCAAAGCTGAACTGAACACATGGATCGCAGAAAGACTCATAGAAGGATAAACGCAGTGCTCTTTTCTTCACGATGTCTTCAAATTTTAGCCTTAGTTGGCATCATTGATTGATTGATAGATTTATTGGTTTAGTTTGCCATTTACAAAAATGCACAGAATGAACAAACAACTAGTAAAAAAGAGAATAGGCCAAAGCATATGACACATGCCTGTCCTTCAATACTACATGTCCATACTGATCAAATCAAATTAATACAATCAAGTAGAGAACAATCTTTTACAAATAAATACAAGTAAATCAAATTCTTTTACATAAGTGTTTTGTAATCAATTACATTTTAGACATTTTTTAAATTGCAAAAACGTAATTTTAACTCATCAATCAATTCATTCCATACTTTCACAAAAGGAACTAAAACACATCTTGCCTTAACATTGGTTCAAACTTTAACCTGTTTAAACCTGATAATGGATTTTCCTCTTATTAAATATTTACTTACCTTCTTCTTCACCTTTTGAGGTCTCCACAGCGTAACAGCACCCACTGTTTCACATCAGTGATTTGTCAGAGTTTTTACGCCGGATGCCCTTCCTGACACAACCCTGTACTTGAGGGGCACAGGGACCCAGTTAAGCAGCAGCGTCAAGGGTCTTGACTAAGGACCCAATCTGGGTGGAGATCAGTGGACAACCCTGGGAATCGAACCCAGGGCTCCTGCGTGTCAGCCCTACACTTGGGCCATAAATATTTGAAACCCAAATAAAACATTTTGAACAAAATATTGGTGTTTTTTAAAAAAAATTAAAATGTCTCAAACTTTTGACTATTCTAAAATAAACTTAATTATTTTCAGCTTCAAATGTTCTGTTTTGTGGGTTTCAAAACTCAAAATTTCAATTTCAAAACAATTTTTCTGTTTCAAATGTTTTCCCCTTTAATTCTTCTTTTTCATTTTCAAGTCTGAAAATTTCTGTTTCAAAACTTTTGGCCCTATTGTCGCGTTGGGGCGGGGCTAACACAAAGGACCAATCAAAATCAATGAGGGTGGTATTTCAGTCCCAGTGCATTCACTGGTTCATAGGACTAATAATTACGATCAGAAAATGGCTGTTTAGTCTGTACTATAAAGATGTCCCAAGACGGGTGTAAAAAGCAGAGTTTTATGGTGTACAAACTGCACGTCTAAAACTCTGTTCCAGCCCGTTCAAAGTGCCATCTTCTTGTGTTAAATACAGGCGTACATGCGGTTCTCTGGCTGCTACCTCACGGACTTCACCGGAGCTCGTTCAATACGCTGGGAGAGACCTGAGCGGAAGCAGCCTGCTCTGGTCCTGAACTTTCCTGTTTTTCTTATTTTGTTTGAGACAGTCATTTAAAAAGGTCCTCTATTTTCCTCCTCCAGGGTTAATGCGGGACAACCTTCAAACTCAGTCACAGTCACAGAAACACCTGAAGCGGCTGTCACCCAGACACACCCCAGAGTAAGATAGAAGTCCGGGTAATGAAAAAATATTTAAAGGATTTCCTTTTTTGTAGATTTTTGTGGAAATCTTCACAATAAATAAACCAGCATCATCCGTGCAGGATTACATGTTTGACAGGCGGCGAGCACTGCAGAAGAGGGGCAGGCCAGATTAAACCCATTAAACCCAGATTAGACCAATCTATAAATCAATTATAACCACTTAATATATCACACATTTTTGCTATTAAATAAAGTCAAGAATAGTAGTAAATGTATAGAAAAACTTACATGGGATTAAGATTGAATGAAGTCTAAACCTTTCCAGAGTTCTACATGACGTCAAGGAAAATGTAAAAAAAAAAGGTCTCAGCAAACATTTTCATACAATAACAAAATTATTTTCTTTACATATACGTCAAACTGCTGTTCATGTCAGGCACTTCAGTTTTTGCTGGGGCATTGAAAAAAAGTGTGAAAAAGTCCTTTTTCTTCAGCACTTCGAGCTCTCATTTGTAAGATGTACAGCAAATCTCTAAAGAGCCAATTTGTAATGAAAGAAACATTACAAGTAAATATAATGCAAAACACAAATCCTCCATAAACTGCATGGTGAGAACAGACGGCACATTACCGGGGAGCTATTCACACAGCAGCAGGTGGCACATTGTCGGCCGTGAATGTGTGAACAAAAGCACAATTATAACTTTCCCACATCACCTGCTCCAAATTAGCTTGACTGATTCGAAGATTCGTCCTCCGTGCTGGACACGCACAGCAAATGACAGCTTGGAAATTATTTCTGCTGTCCAAAAAGTGAATTATTTAAAACCAGACTGTCTCTCTTTGCCAAAACACAGCTCTCTGCCATGTCCCTTCTGGAAACAGAAATACAGACTGGGCCTGTGTCATTCAGATTCACTTTAAGAACATGAAACAGCAAATGTATTCTCTGGAATTGTGCAGCTCATGAACCCTTTAACATTGGAGCTCCAGTGTTTTTGTTCTTTGATTTGCTGTAATTTTTTAACTGTTATCACGATCAACGTAATTCCAGAAGATTCTGAAGGAATTTGCTGTAATTACGATGATCGTTTCGACAACTGCAAAGTTATAATAGGTTAAAGATTTACTCTTTAACTTCTGATACCGAGCGCCGCGTAGCAGCGCAGAACAGAGGCCGCTTCCATTTGGCGCCTTTGTTAACCTTTGGTGTAGTTCACACCAGCCGCAGAGCGCTGCGGTCCGTAGTGGAAGGCTCGCATAGTGGAGCAGATCGTATCCGCATCTGGTCAGTTTTGAGCGCGAGCAATCCCCATCAATTCTAGCAGGAAGTTACATCAAGATACATGAGAAAATGTTTTTTTTTTTTTAGAAAATAAACAGTTTTTCACAGTAAAACACCATGATTGAGAGATGTGATGGTGTTTTTGTATCTAAACAGCAAGCAACACACACACACACACACACACACACACACCTCTCTGCGTTGCAACAACAGAAAAATTGTGTGAAGCAGGTGTCAAAGTCAAGGCCCGGGGGCCGGATCCGGCCCTCTGGGTAATTCTGTCCGGCTCTCCAGATCATAATATTTTATTGTTATTAATTACTTAATTAATTTTTATCTTGCGCTTATTCTTAACTTGTATAATTTTGACAACAAATATTTTTATGGTTAGTAAAATATGAAAGTTATTTAAGGTTTAAGTTGATTTATATAATATTATAATAATACATATAATATCCCTGCCTTTTTTTTTACTCTTAATCATGTAAAAAAGTAACAGTTTTAGAGTTTTCAAATTTTGCATTCTGCTAGATTTTCTGGACTGATTTGGCATTCACTAAGATTTTTTTTAGGCTATTTCAGAGTTTAGCTAATATTGTAAGTACATGCTAGCTGTTTTGGCTAATTTAGGGTTTTTAATTCCTGTTTTAGGCTGTTTTGGAGTCAAGCTAATATTTACACGCTGGCTGTTTTGGCTAATGTAGGCTTTTTTAGTTTTTTAGTATGCTTTGAAGTTTAGCTATTTTTTTCTGCTAAATGCTAACCTAAGTTTTTTTATTTTTAGTTTTTTAGGCTAATTTGGCATTCAACTTCAGCGTTTTCAGCTATCAGCACTGGCATTTTCAGCGGCCAAATTCCGCTTACAGCATTCACACTAGCTTTAATGCAGGTAATGCTATATATCTAGTTCATAGTTATTTTAAAAATGTATGATTTAAAGTTTTAAAAATTTAGTTTTACAGTGTTTAATAAATGTTTATCCTTTTTGGCCCACAACCTAAGGGGTGTTTTGGATTTTGGCCTCTTGTGTGATTGAGTTTGACACTCCTGGTAAGTGTAGGCCTACTAACTACTTGCTTCTTCTTAGCAGAAGCATTAGGTGATATTTTCAGGTTATTAACTTATCTATGGTGGGAAAAACAAACAAAAAAAGCTCTAGCAGAAACACCCGTCGCGGGAAAATTTTGGTGCGAATTACAGGTGAGAAGGGATGTCGTGTGGACTCCGTCCCACGACGCTCTGTACTGCTTTGTGGTTCTTCCACGTCCAATGTGAACTTATTCAATATCAATTCAATTCAATTTTATTTATATAGCCCGAAATCACAAAGGAATTTGCATCATTGGGCTTCAAAATATGAACAATAGGTAAAAACTAAACAGACTATAAAGAACAGGTTATCCCTGCCCTTAGACCCTCCCTCCCGGTAAGGAAAAACTCCTAAAAAACCTGAGTCAGGAAAAAAAGAAGAAACCTTAG
>NC_050526.1:8532480-8578353 GCF_002922805.2 Oryzias melastigma | reverse complement strand
ACTACAGGCATGAAGCCCAATGAGGCAAATTGAATTTGTGATATTGGGCTATATAAATAAAATTGAATTGAATTGAATTGAATATTAAAATAATATTCGATAAAAAGTCTGAAAACTCAGATAAAAATTCTGAATACGGGCCGGGAGGGCGATAAATAATTATAAATAAAACCGCTTTTTAAATCTTTCTGATTGGGTGATTTATAGATAGTACAATACTTTCAAATGAATTATAAATGTGTTTAACTTTAATGTTAAGGAGTAAGCATGACTCTGAAATTACTGCTAACCCACCTCCTTTCCCAGAAATCCTGGATTCCTGATAGTTATTATAGCTAGGGGGGGTTGCTTCATTTAGACGAACATAATCATCCTGTTTTAGCCAGGTTTCTGTTAGAGCTAGCAGGTTAAGTTTGTAATCATTAATCAATTCATTGACTAACAGGGACTTTGAGGAAATTGATCTAATGTTTAGTAGCCCACATTTAATGACATCATAATTTTTGTTACTGTGACTCATTCTTTTAATTTGCCTTCCAGCACATAAGCTAACGCTAGGAACTGCTGGGCTAGCCCTGTTTGGGGTTAGCACCAGCGCTAAAGGCCGCTCAGGGGAGAGTTTTAAACTACTGCTCTCTCCCGGGTCTCCTATCTGAGCTAGCATAAGTGTTACAGATGAAGCCTCAGGTGTTAAAAGGGTTAATATGACTGTAACTTGTTATTTTTGGAGTTGCAAATAACTGCTTATGGTCAGATTTTTTGACCACTGCACGGCAGACTCCTGTCTTGCTTCTGAAGTCACAGAATAATCAGGATCCAGTCTAGTTTGATTCATCTGAGCGAGGTCAATAAAAGTATGAAAAGAGGTCACAGCTCTTGATATTGTCTGGCCATATAGAAAGCAATATAACTTCCCACTCTGTAACCATGGTGACCAAGTAAGCTGCTCTCTGACTAGGACTGATGGTGCATTTACCTCTTTCAAGCCATGTTTCAATTCCATTCAAGTTCAGCCCCTAAATCACACATTCTAGAAGCTTGGATTGTCAAATCAAACAGACAATTACTCCTCATTTTGATTTATGTTTCTGGCAAAGGAGCCAGATCTACCGGCCCATTATAATCAATGTGAATCTAGAAACACAATAAATCATCTCTCACCACAAATGAGGGTATCAACAAATTTATTACGCTACTTCTTACTGCATATTTATGTCACGCTTTCAGAATCAGAATTAGTTTATTGCAATTGGAGTGAAATATTTCACATCCGCAGGAGTCTGCTACGGTCCAGGGTGCAAACATTAAGTCACAATAAAAATAGAAGCTAAGACATCCATCTCACCCTAGGTGATAGAGCTGAAGAACATTGATTATGTTTTTTTTTATGCAAAAAGTGGCCAGTGCAAGAACCGGGGAAGTAAAGTGAACTTTTTAAAATGACCAAGTGACAGTAGCAGCAGACTTATCTGGGTTTTTATGAGTTAAGGGACATAGCTGTTCTTCTTATGGGAGGTTCTAGTCCAGATGGACCTCTACCTCCTTTCTGAGGGGAGGGGTTCAAAAAGACTGTTCAAGGTGAGAAAGGTCTGCTGAGACTGTATAGGGACTGGATCAGGGGTATAGTTGTGTTTACCTTTTGTCTTCTCCTTCTTTCTCCCACCAGCTTCTCCTTCCTTTTAATGGGAGCACTTGTGCTTGATTGTCACGCCTTCTTTTTTTAGCCCTCGCTCTCCTGCCAACCGTTGCTAGATCGTCTTGTGAGATTTACGAGTGTCGCAAGCCCTCTAGCCTTCACGATGGAAGTTTTTTTGAGCCATAATTCAAAGTATTATGCCATTCTTAATAGACAATTCACTTTGAAAATAATTCTATAATCTAAATCAATTTGATTTGAGTTTTGACTCAAAATGAGCATGTCATTTTACTACGCAATGGATTTTAAGTTACTTTAAAATTAATTTAAAGCAAATCATGTGTTGAAATGTCATTTTAAATATTGAATTGTAAATTGCAAAATGCATTTACTAAACGAAGGTCAAATTGCATATTGAATTGTAAATTGAAAATGTATTGTCATTTGAATTATGACATCAAAAACCCATGACAATTTGTAATGCAATTGATTTTGCTGTTATTCAATGTTTTACTTTTAAAATTGTAATCTTGAATTGTAAATTTTGATATCGAATTCTATAGTACAAAATGTATTTTCATGAAGTTTTCCCCTCTGGGTCACAAGCAGCAGACGTGTGTCTTCAACTCTCCTCAACTCTTCTTCTAAAGTTGCTCACAAGCGACTTAATCACCAGAGTTGAACATGGCACCGAAGAAAATTTCTGAAGATGATTTGATGGAGTTCAAAATCGTGCTTGCTGATATTCAAGCTAAGCTAACTCCTATGCTTCTTATGGATGCTAAGATATCAACGCTGATGGAGCTTCAAGCTAAGCTATCACTGGTGCTACGACTTGTGGAAGATTTCCGACAAGAAAAGGCACGTAACAAACAACGAGATAATCGCCAAGATCTCCTGGAGAGGAGGATGAATGACATGGATCAACAGGTATGGATGAATAATGTGACTGGTGCTATCAACATTAGCATGGATGCTAACGGTGTTGTGATGGATGCTAACGCGACCGTAGAGAATCAAGTTGGAGTATTTCTCGCATCTAAAGGGATTTCCTTGGACCTAAATACTGTTGAGGTCTGTCATTCATCGGAGAAAGAATACAGATAAACCAGCGATCCTGATCAAGTTTGTGAATCGAAAGCACAAGATAGCTCTGATGAAACAGCTGAAGGGTTGAGCTGCGTATCTTAATGATCACCTGTCAAAATATCATGCTGATCTGGCAAAGCACACGAGGCTCCTATGAAAGAGAAAACAGATCCACAGTACGTGGGTCCAGAACTCCAGAATCTTTGTCAAACCACTCGGACCACCGAACCTGACTAAGCCACTGGAAGCAAAAACCATGAAAGCCTTTGAGAACTGTGGGATTTCGCATGTTTGAACCTTTAATTGAAGCAAAATAAGTGTGAAATGTGAACTCAAGAAACCGCTGAATGTGAACTTTGACCCAATTCTCAGTTGAGCTTCAGAACTAGAGCACAATTCTCTTGATATGATAACAACTTTACAGTCTCCAGTCATGACAACAAGAACGATTATGGGGCCTTAAACTGGTTCCTAAACTGTGATGTATCACTTATTCTGCACATATTCTTGATTTATTTTTCCTTTCTACTTATTATTACTTTTTTCATTATTATTATTATTATTATTATTATTCTTTGATGAATACAATCTGCACAGTTTGTTTTTTTTAATGTTGATATTTTTTTGCGTTAACTAATGTAGAAGATGTTTTCTTCCTGATCATGATCATCTGGGAAAATCATTTGGATTGATCGGTGCCGGAGCTCTGGGGTATCCTCAGATCATTGTCGTCGGGAAGATCTACTGGATTGATCAGTGGTCGGTAGGGCTGCCACGATTAGTCGACTAATCGATGACTAATCGACTATTAAAATAGTCGATGACTAATTTAATAGTCGATTAGTCGTTATTTTATATTATATGGAGTCAGAATTTAGTAAAATTGAAAGTTATTATGATATTCTGCTAGCTTCTTGGACTATTTTGGCATTTAAGTTTTTTAGGCTATTTTGGAGTTTTAATTTTAGCTACATGCTAGCTGTTTTTGCTAACAGGCTTTTTTAAGATGTTTTAGGCTGTTTCGCAATTTAGCTAATATTTAAGCAACATGTTTGCTGTTTTGGCTAATTCAAGCTTTTTTCGTTTTTTAGGCCATTTTTGTGTTTAGCTACATGCTACCTTTTTTTTATCTAACTTCGGCTTGTTTTAGTTTTTAGGATATTTTGGAATTTAGCTAATATTTAAGCTACATGTTAGCTGTTTTGTCTAATTCTGGCTTTTTTTGTCTTTTGGGCTATTTTGTGTTCAGCTACATGCTACATGCTTTTGGCTAACTTGAGCTTTTTTGTTGTTTTTTATTCAGGCCATTTTGGAGTTTAGCTAGTATTTCAGATACATGCTAGCCATTTTGGCTAATCTAGGTTTTTTTTAGGCTAATTTGGCCTTTAACTAATATTTTAGCAGGCTATCAGCATCTTCAGCCATTGTCACCAGCATATTTTGCAACCAAATTCAGCTTACATTCTATCTACAATAATGCTAATGTGAATATATCTAGTTTTTAGTTAGTTTAAAGATAATTATGCTTAAGATGTGTGTTTTACATCCACTTGTGTATGACGCGATTAGTCGACTAATCGTAAAAAATAATTGGTGATTAGTCGACTTTTAAAATAATCGTTTGTGGCAGCACTAGTGGTCGGGGGTCTAGAATATATTCAGATGATTATAGATTTCTGATGCTGGTTGGTGGGGGGGATTTTTTCTGGTGATGATGGTCTGAATATGCTGGGGCTTCTGGTATTGATTGATGTGGATGATGTTTTCCTGATGACAATCGGCTGAGGGCTGTAGAAGTACTGATTAATATAAATTATTTGTTTGTGGATGTTTTGAACTTTGAGTACATCACTGATTTTAAAGGGGCACTACCATGATTTTCTTCATCCTTTCAGAGTAAACTATATCCATATATATGATCATATGTCACATCGGGACCACTAAAAAACAAAATAATTACAAAATATGATTCATTTTTGTGGACTGTTTTAATACCCGGAAGTAAAACGACTTGATATCTGAGCCTCCGCCTTTCACTCCTGCATGACGGTTACTGGGGACGCTACGCCTACAGGTACACTAATAAGTTGTTACAATTTACTAGGGTCACTAGCAAGTTACTAAAAACATAAACACACAAAAGAGGTTAAGCACAAAAGAACTGCTTAATGTGGAGAAATTTAGGTGAAATTAGATGAAAACCTCAACTTAAAATCTCAGGCAAAACCGGTGCATAATCCATACACTCAATTAATGTTCAATGAATGGTCATCGGGCTGTGGTTAGCGCTCTTGCCTCACAGCGAGAAGGCCCCGGTTCAAATCCCGGCTGGGACCTTTCTGTGTGGAGTTTGCATGTTCTCCCCGTGCATGCGTGGGTTTTCACCGGGGACTCCGGCTTCCTCCCACCGTCCAAAAACATGCTTCATAGGTTCATTGGTGACTCTAAATTGTCCCTAGGTGTGAATGTGAGAGTGAATGGGTGTGTGATTGAGGCCCTGAGACAGACTGGAGACCTGTCCAGGGTGAACCCCGCCTTCGCCCATCAGTAGCCGTGTTAGCCTGCGGCACCTCGAATGGGAAGAAGCGGCCAGGAAAATGAATGAATGCATGAATGAATAGTCAACACAAAAACAAAGAAACATTTTAGTCCTGCTCAGTCTCAGTTCAGTCCAAAATAAGTTCAACTCCACTCCGGATCTTCCAAAAAAATATCCCCCGAAAAAAATCAAATGAGGCATCAAAAAATGAAATATCCCTAAAGCGATCGCTAAGTTTCTGGTATACCAGTAAATAAAAAAGGTTGGATCTCACCAGCGTTGTATCCGAGGACTTGACGAGGCCTCTCGCAGCAAACCCTCCTGCGTGGAGATCACAACGCACGCTGAAAGCTGCGGGTGTCGGGTCTCCCGGTGATGCTTGCTCGTTTAATTCTTTTTCGAACTGGCCACGGTGGATTTCTTCCTTGGTGATCCAAGCGCTCCGCGTCCAAAAACAATGCTCTCAAACAAATCCACCTGTGGAGCTGTCAGTCGCGGCCTGAGGGTGCGGAAGGGCAGATCCTCGCGCCACGCCCCTCTACCTGGGTTTCTGAGGAAGTCAGTCTTCCCCTCCTTATATAGTCTTTTACAGAAAGGCCTTCAATTATTTTGTTTTGTTTTTTACAGAATAATTTACATAAAAAAAAACAGGCAACTCAATCTTTTACATAAATGTTACACAAAACATAAATCCATCACTTTACTTTGGAATTTTTTTCTCAGGCGTTTTGTTAAACATCAGTGTAGGTAATGTGACACCGTCACAAAGTGTTTGTGATATGTAGATTGTCGGTAGAATCAATGTGCATCACGCTAAAAGTTGTTTTATTCGACCACGTTTTAATGAGTTTCCGTGTCTCCTGGTTGTGTTGTTATGACATTGTTTTGAAGAAAATTCTGTTGGAACTACAATAGAGCTTTAAGATGACGTCATGGCAGCAGCCCGCGCACACCGCGTAACGAGACACAGAAAAACGAGTTATACGTTTTTCAGTGGTGTTAAAATAAACAGATGGACCAATTATTTCCTTTTGGCTAACATGAAAATCTAATGCTCTACATTTGTCCGCGGCTCACCAATCGCTTCTCGGGTACGGTGGCCATTTTGGTTCAGTTGTTCAGCTCTCTGTTTGTTTCATATTCAGACTGAAGAATCTCAGAGCGAACCGAAGTTCAGTTCGATTGGAAACGAACCAAGACCACTTTGAAAGATGGATCTGAGAGCGGTTCCTGGTACAGGAAGGTCGTTATCTCCTGCCACAGCTCCATGGAGAAAGTGGGTGTGTTCCCTTTCAGTCGATTCACTCGGTACAACACATGTATTATGGGAAACCACGCCCTCGCGTGCCAGTCAGGTACCTCTCCTTCAGGGAACAGAAGTTATAGTCATAACATTTCGTTTTCGTTGTAGTCTGGGGGCGGAGCTTGCAACACAGACTCTTCCAGGAGGGAGCTGCTGGCATTGATCTCACGTCAGCACGTTTCCACCCGCTAGTTTTTGTGGGTATTGGGAGGGGCTGATGCAGACAGTGTAGGTTTTTAAAGGATTACTCTTAAATGCAGTAACACAGTGGTCCCCAACCACCGGGCCGCGGACCGGTACCGGGCCGCAGACCCATTGCCACCGGGCCGCGGAAGAATTTAGGGACTTTTTTTTTTTTTTTTTTGAGTCAGAAATCTTTTATTTTGAAAATCAACCGGGTTTTCTCGATTATATTGAGCGCGCTAAAAGCAGTCCAGTGGCGTGTCACACGAGGAAAGCTGCATGTGGAACCTTTCTCCGCGAATGGATGGGATTAGTGCAGCAACAGAAGAACAGACGGAAAACAACTGCGGTCAAGTGAGCCGCTGTTCGCTCAGCCGCGGTCAAGCCAGCCGCGCTACAAAAAAGTCATGCGCCCATATTACACGGTTTACGGCGGAGCATGGAACTCGGTGGAAGAGCTTTCTGTTGGAGCATTAGAACATTAGATGTGCTCGGAGTAAAATGAAAAAGAGAAATAAAATTCTATAACAAAACTACGTATTCTATCAGTGCATATTTGTACTAATAATCTGTTATTTATTATGTCCTTTCTAAAGAGAAATGTTTAGAGTTTTCAATAATGAAGTTAAATGAAGTCATTTAAAAAATAAATGATTCCATAATTCCAGGCCTTAGACAGAAAATGCTTGTTCTACAGGTCACCCTCTATTACCTCAAGGAGACTTCTGTACTTTCACTGTATAGTTTTTGAAAAAATAGTAATTAAACTTTGCATTTTTGATGAGAAATATGTTACGATGGTCTTATTTGAATGTAAATAAATAGATTTTGGTCCATAATTCCAGGCCTTGGATACTATATCCTTGTTCTACAGGTCACCCTCTATTACCTCACCAAGACTTGTGTACTTTTACTGTACAGTTTTTGAAAAAAATGTCTTTAAACTTTGCATTTTTGACGAGAAATAAGTCAAAATAGCCATCCATCCATCCATTTTCATGACCGCTTCATCCCGTTCGGGGTCGCGGGGGTGCCGGAGCCTATCCCGGCCACTGATGGGCGAAGGCGGGGTACACCCCGGACAGGTCGCCAGTCTGTCGCAGGGCCTCAATCACACACTCAGTCACACCCACAGTCATACCTAGGGGCAATTTAGAGTCACCAATTCACCTATGAAGCATGTTTTTGGACGGTGGGAGGAAGCCGGAGTCCCCGGTGAAAACCCACACATGCACGGGGAGAACATGCAAACTCCACACAGAAAGGTCCCAGCCGGGAGTCGAACCGGGGCCTTCTCGCTGTGAGGCGAGAGCGCTAACCACTTGCGCCACCGTGCAGCCCTAAAATAGCCATTTTTGAATTGGAATAAAACGAGTTTGATCCATAATTCCAGGCATTGGACACTATATGCTTGTTGTACAGGTCACCCTCTATTACCTTATAAAGACTTGTGTACTTTTACTGTACCCCCCACTCTCCACTCTGGCTGACCGGTCCACAGCCCCAAAAAGGTTGGGGACCACTGCAGTAACAGCTCAAAATGCCGTTTTGAGGTTCTTTATAGTGAGGAATGAACAGTAAAATGCATTTAAAACCTCAAAAAGTAAATTTTCGTGGTAGGGCCCCTTGATGATCCTTAAAAATCCGAATCTATGATAGTAGGGTATAAATATTTGACAATAAGTCCTGAACTGGATGTTGATAATTCATGCAGAGAAAATGGTTTGGTTGAGCCAGTGTGGGATTATATAAGTTTGCTTCCTTTTACTCCCTTTTAAGCGATCAACTTGTGATTTATTATGTGATATGTTATTTCATGTATTATTACCTGATTGCTTGAAACAAACCATTTCATTCATTCATTCATATTAAAACATTTTGAGTTATGGCTTACAAAACTTCCATACTTCACAGATTCTTTTGGTGCTATGATAAACAAGGACTTTATTGGAACCTCTCTGTGTCCTGCGTTTGTGTCCACGCTCAGACCCCGACATTGACTCCTCCATGTTAAAAATCCTTTAATCACACTGATGACAGGGAAACTGATTTCCACTGAGTTACTCCAAAAACTCAAAGAAAAGAAGACCACAGTCATGCTGCACATGACCCAAAGTTTGAGGGTGGGAGGGCCATTCCTCACACAGATATCAGCTGTGCTCTGGGTCTTGATAGAATGGTATCAGTACAGGCTGATGTAACTCACTGGGGAACCGTGAAACAATGCTTTGTTTCATCTGCTCAATAAAAATTTCATGTCTGAAAGTATTTTTGCTGGCAAGTTGGGACAAGCAGGAACAGTGGCTTTGCAGCTCTCTATGCATGCTGCAGAAACAGAATGGTAGCCAGTGCATGCTCAGCCTACATCAAATACAGATGCAGAAGAGACGCTCTTGTGCGATTGTTCATGTTCCACAGGCACAGTCACAAACTGTTGGGCTTTCCTCAAGAAAAAAGCTAAAATTTTGCCAAGCCAAAAATATACATTTGCAAAATTGAAATAACGCAGGCTTTAATTATTATTAAAAAAAAAAAAAAAAATCAACAACAACAACAAAAAGAAAGTATGCCAATTTAATATGTACTTTGTGTTGACTTCATTGAGCATTGTCAGCTCACTGTTGAACATTTTCGAGTGAAGGTGTTTCCTGGATGGTTTGAGATTTTAGGTTTTTGCTTCTGCTCTCTTCAGACACTTGATAAATTATCTAATATGTCTGCACGTCTGCAACTCTTTCCACTTATTAAGCTCCAGCACTTTACCTGCAGGGGTCCTGCTGACTTGGAAGAGCAACACTGTATTTAATCTGGAAAACTTTCACTTTTCTCTCATTGAACCCTGTCATTTCAAAGTTTCTTTTGTACTTGTGAGGGAAAGAATATTTGCCTTTCATGTTCTAGAAATGGCCATTTTTTGTCCTCAGATATCAAATATTTGGCCAGTTCAACCTCTACTTCACATTTTCCTCACATGTGCTGAAATACAACATCAGATGTTAAGATACATCTCATGATGAGGACTGAAGCTTCATAAATACAGAGACACTTTGTGGTTTGGCAGGATCGAATAGATACAATCCCAAATAATGATGTCTACAATGATGATGATAATGATCAAACTTCCAAAGGCAGCGACTGTGTGTTATCACATTTTCTCCATTCAGCACTTTCTGCGTCACAGCACATTTCCTCTAAGAGTTTAGCTGCATCTATAATGAACTGTCTCGATACTGATGGGAATGAGGATTACAAAATGAATGTGGGTTCTGGTCGCAGGGATGTTACAGTGGGGAGGGAGTGTTCAGTGACTGGCTTCATGAATTTAAACTGACTTGACATGCTTCATTCCATTTCCTGTTGCTGTAATGACTCTGTCACAGGTGAAGCTCTGTAGAACAAAATTCTGTTAAATCATAGATTTATAATCCATATAAGTTTGCCTGATCCCTTTTCTTTTGAAGCAATTATTCAAACTATTTTACAATCAGTTAACTAAATATCTTAATTAGGGTTGATAAATCTATGCATATGTGTCTAGTCTTTTGATTCTCTTGAAATAAACCAACTATTTGCAGAGGTCGTGATCTTAACCAATATCACTTTTAAATAAAACATCACCAGATCAATGATGTATTCCCTCTAATTAGATTAGTAGTATAACTTAAAATGCTTGTTCTTTGTTTTTCCTCAGGCATTTTTCTTAACTTGAAAGAAACTTTAGGTTACGATCCAAACACTGGTTGAGTCTTGATCAGACTGTAAAAAGACACACCAACACAGTTGCTCTACTGAAACTTGCAACATACTGTTTAGCATACTTCCCAAATAGAGGACAAATAAACACAAAAGCTGTTTCCATACAAGAAGAAAGCTTTGCCGTATTTATAGTCCCATTTGCATGCGGTATAGCAGATTTTGATCATAGTTCCTTTTTAGTATCTTTGTATTTAGACTGTTTGGCATTTCATTAGTGTAACATCAGTACAACTGCAGTTGAACATGGCTCTATTTTTGCTATGCATGCTATAAAACTGTCCTGTTTTCTCAGCATCCAGGTTTTTAATGAGGCTCATTCGCTCTGCTGCTGAATTTGACCTGCACAACACAAATAACTTTGCAAAGTCCCTGTGTGCGCTCAAAGCAAGAATCAGTATGACACAGGTCTTACTCCAAGTTTTAAGGAAAATAGGGATCTTCCAGGTTAGGCTCTCGGGTGTCGTTTTAAGCCTTTGGGCACCTCATTAAAACCTGTTGTCGACTCCAGCAGTAGTATATTTATAGGAACAATCTAAAACAAAAAAAGACACAATTATAACAGATTTAGGATGAGTTCCATTTGATAGCTGTCTAAACAATATGTGTAGTCAGATAACATCATGATTAGTTGACTAATAAAGCCACTATATTTGTGCTGTAGTTGTCACAATCTTGACCAAGTGTGAAAGAACTTTTTCAGAAAACAGGTAAAATAGTGGAACAAGCATATCTAACAAAAGCAAGGCATTTAAAGAAGTATTCAATCATCCCATGTCTACTTAAAAGATAAAAGATGATATGAAACGAGATTGACAGAAAGCTACATCCAGTTTAGTGGTCCTGAATCAATCTTGATTTGAAAACTATACTTAGAGATTTGTTCTCTCCTGGTGGATTGGATGACAGCAAAATACTGATTTGCTTTGGCAACAAAACAAACAAACAAAAAAAAACTATTGGTTCCTTGAAAAACTGCTTCTGATGACTTTTGTTTAAAATGTGTTTTAATCCAGTAGTCAAAGGACCTGAAAGACATGTCAGTTCAAGCGTCAGCTTTGTGTACGACTCCCTACAGAGAGGAAAACTGAGTTGGTTCAGCTTTTCTTGATGCCAGATCGGCAATTTCACATAATCCGTTCCTACACAGACTTTTTACAGGTCATCAAGAGTATCTGTGGTTGCATACCTCTGAAACTGGGCATAAATGTTGCTATTAACCTTCAATCTAGGCAGATTTTCATTAATGGTATTCCTTCAAAGGATCTGTCAGCAGTGAGGGGTTTTAGAGACTTTGATTTTAGATGAGGTCAGAAAACGCATGTTTGACTGAACTGTGATCTCCAGCTGATCAGACGGCTTACAGCAGTGATCTGCTGCTTTGGGTTTTTAAGCATATATTTGTTTAATTAAGAGAATTGTGTTTTCCACTGCAGACCTCATGGTCCGCATCCGGAGACTCCGGAGCCACATGTGGCTCTTTCATCTGTCCATTGTGGCTCTATTTGAAGAGACATGTAAACAAACTGAACAAATAATGGGTTTGTAGCTTTGGATAATTTCTTAACACTTCAGATAGCTAAGTAAGATGATGGTTAACATCTAATCTATTGTTCGAGTAGTTTGTTATTAGAATGTTTTAGTCACAAATCATAAAGATCATTTTCAGAATTGGATTCTTCACCAACATCATGTTTGTATTTGGTAGTAAAAAGAGGAAAAATCCTAATAATAATACAAAAAACATCTTTGACTTTCTTGTATTTTTTATATTCTGCATCAGGAGGATGCACAAATACAACAATACAATTGAAATAAGTTAAATAAAAAAAATACATTTTATAAATGAATGGCTTAATGGTCACAAAAACATGAATAAAGGGTTGTTTTCAAATGGTAAAGGAGACTTTGCGGCTTTTGCTGGATTTTGGTCAGGAAGAAACCGGCTTCTATGTGAAGGCTTCATTTGTGTAACTCTGTCAAAGCTATGTATTTATTTATTTAGGTATTTTTTCCGTGCATGCCTGTGTTGTGATGAGTGCTGTGTCTGAACAGGATAAAGGCTGAGCACCAGAGGGTAAGAAGACTTTAGTCCGGATCCTCTGACAGCAGACGGCTCCTCCTCCCCGCACCTCCCCGCACCTCTCCGCTCCCGTCTGCCACGCACATTCCGTCCAAATCTCCAGGCGCGCGCAGGCTGCTGTGCGGGAGCGGGAGCCGGAGCTCAGCTGCGGGCTGTGATCGAGGACCTCGCTGCTCCCGCCGCTGTCTGCTGCAGACGGATCCGTGATGAGAGGGAGGAGAGGCGGCCGCCTTCCGTCTGCGTGGACCGGGGACGCGCGGGACGTCAGCGTCCGCATCCTTCGCTTCTGAGATCGAGCCCAGCCCTCCGCGGAGGTAACCCGCTCTCTGACTCTCCCGCAAACTTGCTTTTATGCCAATGAGGAAATAATCTGTTTGGAATTGTCTTATCAAACATGAATGTGTCGCCTCAGCGAGCTGCATGTCTCCAGAGTGAGTCCCTCAAACGTTTCTCCGGATCTCCTGTCAGTAACGCAAATATCTGCTATTTGTAATTAGATGACTCCATCCAGCAGCTTTGTCCAATGATAAATCTACAAGTTGTGAACGCGCTCCGTGCTGGAGATGGAGCAGAGATGACGGAAGTCGCTGTCAGAAAGCGCAGCTCTCAAACTGTTGTGATGCTGAAGTCCCCAGCAGGCTGGACCAGACAAGAACAGCTGATGATAGTTGCCCCTCTGCTGATCTGTGGAGTTGCCCGGCTTCTCCTTTATCTGCCACCAGATCAGTGGAACTCCAGCATCATAGCATGCAGATTGCCCAGGCTGTGCAATTCACCTTTGATTAGAAGCACGTGGGTGTTGGCTTATGTGAGCTTCAGCTTTTAACTGCACAATTTCTCCAAGGCTTTGGCTGCTGTTTGGTGGAATAGATTCTGTAATGAAATCCAAATGAAAGACAAGGTGCTGTTTGTCAGCTGCAGCCTGAGAGCATCTCTTGGCTAAAAGTATCCTTTAATTGGTTTGAGTTTGAAATAGGAGCGTTTTTTCAAAGCATTCAGTCATGAAATCATTCAGCTGGAAGTGATCTGGGGCCACAGGGTTCTAACAGTGCAGGAGATCATCATTAACAGTAACACATGGATGGACTTGTGATGACAATAAGACAATTCATTGAAAGGAACATGTGGTCTTTGTTGTTTGAACAAGGAGGTAAGACATCAAATTCATGGAGGGAAATTCAAAAAATGTTGATTGATATTTTACGGGAAAAGCTAAAAGAAGAGTTTTCTAACCAGGTTGGAGAGGTGACGGCGGGCTGAGTGCTTCTGAGTCTCGCTGTAAATACAGAGGTGGATTTGGGCGGTGTTATGATTCCTAAACCCTGAGAGAAAGCTGGAGGTGTCTCTTTGATGTACAGCTGCACAAATGCACAAGGGTCAGTGTAGTCTACGCAACAGCGTGAGAAGAGTTTCATGTGATGGAGGACACAGAAGAACGAGTAGGGGGGGTATGTTAGGTTTGTGTTTGATGGAGTTTGGCTTCACCTGAATAAAGAGAAAACGAGAAAGATGAACCACTAAATAAAGGAGCAATTTCTCAAAAAAAAAACAGAAAGCCAGAAGAAAACGGCCTTGCTGTTTGATGATAATGTATTCTAAAGGAATGAGAACAATTAGCTGAGGCATTTGGGAGGTTCGTAAAAGGCAAATGAATGCTAGTTTTGAGATTGTTCTGGTTGAAAGGTTCTGCTTTGTTTACCACCTGAGATTTCTATGTGGAAATCAGCATGCTGGGTAAAATAAATCCAGTGTTATCAATTTGTTAGATGCCAAAATGGGATTGAGTGTGAATCTTAAATCCTATCAGCAGCAATGTGCAACCACAAATCAGAATGTTAGGAAAAGAAATTGTGCAGGACTCTAGAATTTGGTCTTGTTTTACCTGCTGTACACTTCATACATTATTGCAAGTCTTATATGTCCTGAGATAGATTAGAAATTGGGCCGCTGACAGTTTTTGTCATTGTATTTTCAAAGATAAACCATCACATGACCATGTCATTTTCCCCTTTTGCATCAGTGCCAAAGGAAGCTGAGAAAAGTTCAAGAAAAAGGAAAAAAATAGTTCATCTTTCTTACAATAATTGTATTTTGATTTTGTGGAAACCGATAATCAAATGTGTGATTATCTGCATTTACAACAGTGCACACGAACAACTAAGTCAAGCTTTAGTCACAATAACTCTTAACGTTTTTCAGTTACAAAAAATTAAATAAAAAACAGAACAAAGTAATATAATATTGAAGCGCAGTACGTACCACTCTGCCAGGCGTCTGACTACCACAGCTACGATGATGATTCACCAAGCTGTGCGGCTTTGTAGAAACTCAAACATTCTGACAGATTTTGAGTGCCGTGTATCACTGAAATCAGTTTAAGATAAAAAAATAAAGGATTTGCGTGGTCTTAAAAATATGATGATCTTACCTTGCATTGACTGTTACATTTCCACAAAGCTTAGAATTTATGACAAAATGCACCATGCATATTCACCTGCATTACAGTCTTCCATTTATAACATTAATTTTGGTTGATGTTTGTCCTTAAAACTATGATTTATTCGCTTGAATTGTCACTGTTTTTTAAATGCAGAGATGTAAAACAAGGTCTTCTCAAGTTGAATGAAGACATTAATCCAACAATCCATCCAATCCACAATGAAGTCAAACATTGAGCTTGTTTTATTCCATCCCAGCTCCTCTGAAGTACAAGTTTTCCATTTGGGTCACATGTTCGGTCAAATGTTTGTTTTTTTCCCTTATGGAAAACTATTGTGACCAGTGCTGGGCGATATGTAAAAAACTGTATATCTCAATATAAATTGTTTTATATCATATTAACAATATATGTCATGATACACCAAAATAAAGAATATTTTCTGTCATTCTCTGAAAAAATAGACAAAAAGACATTACTTACTTTCTCTGACTTTATTTTTTTTTAAGTAACATGAAACTGAATTGTCACAAATGAGAAACATTTTTAAAGTACATAACAGTTTCAAGCTTCTTAGTAGGAAATAGCATTTTTCCACCAAAGTTCAACAACAAAAATAAACAAATAATTCTTTGCAATTATTTGCACATTCATCTCTTTTCTTTACTTTGGAAAAACGGAGCAACGTCTCTAAACACATGGCTCAATCCTCCAAAATCAACTAAAAGAAATGCGATTCATTTGTTCAGTGCTGCTTTGTGAAGACTTCTCTTGAGTTCTGGCTTTCAGCTTCTCATGAAGTAGAAATAGTCCTGCATCAAAAACAAATGACTCATCCGTCCAGAAAACGGAACCACCTTAAAGTCCCACTCCGAGTAACTTTTGATTTATTTAAAATTAAAAATCAATCCATCTTTTTTAACCAAAATCAAAAACCTGCGTTGTTTTCAAGGACATCGTTTCTGCAGAGCGGCAGGAGTTCACTAGAAATTCACCTCTGAGTTGTGGGTGGGACTGATGGCATGGAGCAACCCCGCCCCCTTACCATCACGACTGCTGAGAACTCTGTTTAGGCGTTCTCCTGCTAGCGTACAGCAGGAAGGACGATAATTTTGACTATTTGAAATCCCCCAACCTAACATTAGAGGTGCAACAGAAATGATGAACAATATGGAGTGAGTTAAAGAAAAATTACGTAAATTAATCAAAAACTAGCAACTGCTTTTTAGAAGACAAAGGAATAAAAAATACATGTTTAAAATGCTACTTTATATATATATATATATATATATAAATATATAAAAAAGACAATTTAGAAGGGGGGGTGCAGAAAACACACTTTTATTTGTGACATAAAAAGAACAGTTTAAAGGCTGGACTTGAACATTTTCAGATTTGTTTTTAGCTGAAAAAAAACAAACAAACATATTTTCCTGCTCTGCAAGTTCCTTTGGACATCCACACAAAGTATAAACTTTACTCGCATGCCTTTATGTGTAAATCTTGAACGTATTATAGAGCAAGTCTTTTTGTCAGAGCTTAGCTGATCCTTCCATTACAAGCATGTAAAAGAATCAGAAAACAACTTTTAGGTGAAAAAAAGTTCAAAGTTTAAAGTTTAGTGCTCAAACTGTTCCTTCTCAAATCTTTTCAGTTCAAAGCGTATAGTTATAATGAGTGTCAAAAGTACTCTTGATGAAGAAACTTGAATTAAACCGGTACATGTCAATGGGGCCCTCTAGTGCAGGCTAATAAAAGGGAGTGGTTTTGTCTTGTTTCCATAGCGACAGGATTTATAAAGACCACCAGTTATCATCATTCCAGTGCACCCGTCTAATAGAAGTTGTCAGCTGCCATGTGCTTGATTATTGACTTTGATGCTGGCTAATGATTGTTCTGCTCCCGTCAGAGCTGGAGGACTTAATCCTGGTGCTTGCAGCCTGGCTGCAGCGTGCAGGACTTCAAAACGGAGCTCTGCTCTGCCACAGCTTTCCCGTCCAGTCGGATGTTTACAGCACTGAGATGAAGTCACCCAAACACAATCACTTATCCAGCATTGTGATGGTAATGTCATACAGAGGCTGATTTTTTTCTCCAAGCGTCGGTTGGATCCACTGTCTGCTTCCCCCGTGGGCTGATTACTGATCAAGCTAGCATTTCATATCAGACCCTCGGGAGGAAATCTTGGGATTAGTAACAACTTCATGCTTATTCCCTCCGTAACTCTACAGCTTTCAGATCCCGAGGAAGTCATTGTTACTGTAAGTGGCCTGGCAACTGAGCATGAAAGAAATTCTCCCAAGTCTTCGGAGATGCAGAGAGAACTTTTCCACTTTGGTGTTACCCTCTTAAGTCCACGTTCTTTCATGATGTGAAAATGACCAGATCAGAAAAGGTTATGACGCTCTCTGCCAAGTCCTCCGTAATACATAATAGATGAGTCATTGTAACTTAAGGTATAGAGCCATAACTAGGCATATAATCACATTTGCATATTTGCACCAAGTTCCATAATTCATGAGTGCACAGCAGGCAGTGATGCATGGTTCAAAGAGCTAGCTTCTTCCACTTTATGTTTAACATAAAGCATCTGTGGGAAACGAGTCTGTCAACAAAAAGTGAGAGTTCAGCAGGAGAGAGGCGTTATTAAACACGTCTAAACAGCTTTTTAAAGACACAAAGAGCCTGATGATATGATGATATGATACACACTTCTCCTGCTTTGTTTCAGTCAATGTCAAATTGTGAATCAGAGCCTAGAAGATAAGCAAAAATAACAGTGATGCCAATTTACAAGGACATCATTCATCCCTTTTTCATCACCAGGCCTTCACGATCAGACAGAAAAGGCAAAACGACTTGCAGTGAATTTGACTGGCCAGTACGCCACGATCTAGTCTTCGCAGCTTTGGTGAATATTAGTGTTTCATTAACCAATCAGGAACTTGACTTTGGTAGTGATGTGTTGATTTTGGAATCAGTGGACAGTGTTGCCAACTTGACAATTTTCTCAAAAGTGACTAGCAAAAATCTGGTAACTTTTCTTGGAGTCGCTAGAGACTTTTCTCATGTTTGGAGACAAATTTGAAAAAAAAAAAAAGCATAATGTTCTGTTCTGCCCTGTGGCTCCACCCACCCCAAAGCAGTCAGCTCCCTTGCAGTTGAGCGTGAGGAGACCTACACCCGTCCACACTGCAAGCACAGAGGAATCCTGCATGTGTGATGTCGCAGCAGATCCTGCCCAGTTTTACAGAGTGGGATAAAAAAAAACACTTTGTGTTCATGAATGACCTACAAATATTCACAAATAAAAAATGAATAGGCCAGTCACTCAGACGTGGTGACTTACC
This sequence comes from Oryzias melastigma, assembly GCF_002922805.2. NCBI lineage: Eukaryota > Metazoa > Chordata > Actinopteri > Beloniformes > Adrianichthyidae > Oryzias > Oryzias melastigma. The sequence continues at coordinate 8,559,980 of NC_050526.1, read as the reverse complement.
TGGTCCATTGTATGCTTCTGTCCGTGATTTCCCAAATAGACTTGATTCAAATAATAGGCTAATCAAACAAGGTATGTTAGCAACTTTTAGGTCAGTCTAAGACTACTTTTCTTTTTGAATAGTTGGTCACACCATTAGTAGCTGGAGTCCAAATCCAGAATGGAGGAAAACCTCATTGTTCCCCTCTTTCCTATTCTGGAGCTTCAGAATGTTTTTTTCATATTTGTATCGAGGCAGGAATAAAACAATACTTTCCTTTTCATTTTTTTCCTTCTTTGGAGCCATGCAGGACAGAAAGTCATCAAACCACAGAGAGAGAGAAGTACCTAGCTCCTGCAGTAGAGAGTGAACCTCACTGTACCTGGAGAGTCTCTGAATGATCTTGTAAACCAGTTGTTGTGGTTGCCAGGTCCTTTGTAGAGTTCACCTAAACCAGGGGTCTGCAACCTTTAACAATAAAAGAGCCATTTGTTCTCGTTTTTTAGTGATCAAAACCTAGAAGGAGCCGCATAGTCTTACTTTAGAGTTTAAGAAATTTGGGTTTTCATTTATGACCTTCTTTTTAATATTAAATATTTCTTATGCCCATTTTTTGGCACAAACAAAAGCAAAAATATAAAAAGAACCTAGCATCTCTCAAAATGTGACTTGTTTATAATCAGTGTTGTGCAGCATAAGATAATCTGTGCTTTTAACTCACAAAGGATCAAACTTGTTTCCAAAGATTAGCTTTGCATATAAAATCTGTTCATTCTGGAGGTAGAGTTGATCAAACAAGACGTCTTCAGGTCAACAGGATGTAAAAACCTACAGAGTTTATCATCTATGTGAACCTCAGACATCAATTTATACATTCAACTAATCTAAATTAATAAATGATAATTAAATTATTCCAACTTTAAAATGTGCTTTTTTTTAATTTTTCCTTTTTTGTTCTTTTTTCCCTCTTTGTCCTCATCAGTCTTACTCTGCTGGGTTTTGTTATTTTAGTTTGGATCTTGGTAGTCTTAGTTTTCAGGCTTTGTTTATTTGTTTTCTTTAGGTAGTTTTGGTTATGCAGTCATTATCAGGAGCTGCTGACTCTGACGGTCGACATGTCTGGATCAGCAGTCTCCATGAATTATTTTATGTTTGGATGAGGAGCCACCATGGAGAGATAAAAGAGACACATGTTTAGCCACCTAAACGAACAAAGCCAAACCACTCTCTCAACATCATCCACATCTACCATAATGTAGCAATCAACCTGTAAAATAAAGGTTAAGGATAGCTCCGCCCACATGCATTTTTGTCCGGCACTGTAGTTCAGAAAAAAAGAAGTACATTTGGTGGGGTTTGGAGGTGTAGACGCCCATGTATTGGTAGACTTGATCTGTCTCTACCAATTGAGCGGCTGCGTGGTTGCAACTGCAGACAAACAGATGTCATAGTTTCTTTTCTTACTTTAATCGTAGGTGAGCTTCTTAATGACCTTTACATCATTTACAAAAAACATTCAAAGAAAAAAATTTTTTTTACACTGATACCACCATGGGTTCTTATGAATTCCTTCTACAATCCCTGGACAGGGAAGTTTTAAGAATTTAACTGAATAGTTGGCAGATTATACGATCAACTTCACTGTCTATTGATGCTTGTAAAACATTTTGAAGTGGAAAATTAAAACAAAACCAAAAAAAAAACCTCTTCTTATTTTTTGAATGGAAATACATTTGAGAAAGTTGGATTTTATCAGGGCTGCACGTTGGTGTAGCGGTTAGCACCCTTGCACAGCTATAATATATTGGTTCAAAGCCTGGCTGTAACCTTTCTGCGTGGAGTTTGCATGTTCTCCTTGTGCATGTGGGGGTTTTCTCTGTATGTTCTGGCTTCGTCTAAAGTTAAAAATGTGTGGTGGTCGTCTTTTATTAACGTTAAATGTTTGATCTCTTCTAAGGCTGTAGGAGCAATATTTCCTAGTGTCCTCTTCATTTTAGGGAGCAAATGAGATGATCCAGCTGGATCTACAAGCTACTTTTGACATTTGTTCAACAAATAGTGGTTTGGTTTAGTCTAAATATGATATTTAACCTCCAGAAACATTAAATGAATGTATTGTATTTAACAAAAGGCACACAGACACTTGGCTCTTTGGTTTGAAAGCATAACTAGCTGAGATAAAATGCCTGACCTCACAGACTCCATGGAAGCAAATCCTTCATTTATAGCTGCACTCTCAAAGCTGTTATTTCAAATGGAACCTGATTGCTGAGGACTTTGAAATGGTATTTTACACACAGATACGGTATCTGAGTCTCAGAGACCGAGCAGGCTTCAGAAAAAGAATCTGAACCGCAATAACATTTTGCACTTTTGCTTATTGAAAAAGTATTTAGCAACATTGAACAGGCTGCTGTCCGTGGAGCTGAATGAGAAGGTTTGTCTGGGCTTTGTGGAATCAGAACATCCTAATGAGAACCTGTTTTTTTTCCTCCTTTACAAGGAGAATGTCAATCATCTGTTCCCCTGCCTAAACTTCACTTTTTCATTTTAGGCCTAAAGGCAACAAGGTGACACCAAGAACTGCTGAATTATTCGTCGACCTGAGTTTAAAAATATCATTACAACAGTATGCAAAGGAAATGTGCTGGCATGTAAATGAGCAAAGACAAATAAAAAGAGTTTTCTAACATCGTAATGTTAGTGTTTTTCTCGAAAGATGTTGTGTATCAGTTTGACTCTTGGGCCCGATCCGAATACTCCCCTTCTCCCTCTCCCTTAGCCCTCCCCCTAAATTTATCCCTCCGTGTTTGCTCCAAACGGAGGGTGATGAAAAAAATAGTGTCTAATATCTCGGACGTGACTTCCATTCAATGACGTCATTAATATCACCAGTCCGCTAGCATTAGCGCGGCGCTTCCAGTGGTTTCATATCCATAATAACAGCGGTTTTATAACTTTAAAAAGGTCACACTACGACATAAAGTCATTACTTACATTTAAATGTAAACATCTGTGGTTCAGAGCGCACCAAAGGGAAGAAAAGAGCTTCTTCGCACAACGCGGTTTTTGTTGTTTGTTGTTTGTAGCAGCTAAGCTAACAGTACCGGAGCATTAGCTGTTTGAGATGACTCGCCTGTGACGCCTCGGTGAGAGCAGGGGGCTGCAGGGGGGAAAGGCCCCTGAGATGAAGGTGGACAATCGGAAGTTGGGGTTGTCTTTCATACTCCATTGAATTTTAATTTGCCTCACCTCCTTAGGATAAACTTTAATATTATGTTGTTTATAATATTTTTTAAACATTTGTCTGTGGACAACAGACATAAACTAGCTGCTGGGTTAATTTAATGTCTACTGTCACTGAGAAATAAATAAAACTGAAATGAAAGTTAACTTTTAAAGACAACAATAACACATAACAGATTATTTGAAATCTTGTTCATTTATACATCATTGATTTACTACTATGTATTACTAAAAAGTAAACTCATGTCTATAAAGAAAATACATTATGACATTTAATTAATTATCCTGATGTTGATTAATATTTATAGTGTATTGAGTAATTTAGTGAAAATAACAAGAAAAGATTCAACAAAATTCCAAAACTACACAACAGGATTTCAAATGCTGGATTTGAACTAATTCCCTTCTGATGAAAATAAATTCTGTTATCACTAAAGATTTTCTCATCCATGGATTTTTTAAAGCAATTTTGAAACAGGAATCAAGAGTTTCTGCAGTAGCAACTTGTTGGTTTGGTACATTGATGACGACAAAAATAGATTTTTTTAATCATCTGCTACAAAGAAAGTGTGTTGGCTGTTTCAATAGTTAAAATAGTTTAGTATTTATACACTAATCTTAAATAAAGTGACAAAATACACATAATAAAAATACAAAAAAAATAAATAAATAAATGGCTAAACAGAACATTAAAAGAAGTAAATAAAAAGCAACAAGAAATACATAAATATATGTTTTAAGACAAAAAATAAAGCAAATCTAAACTATCGCAAATGAATAAAAATGACTCAAAATAATAAATAAATAAATTAGATATCCTAAAAAAGACCAAAAAGAGACGGATAAGCAGACAGAGTTCTGATCCGGATGTCAGCTGGACGAGGAAGTGAAGATCTTCATGGACAGAACTTCCTCCAAAATCCTGATTCTTTCTCCTTCCAGTTCACCAAAGACTCTTTTAGCTCATTCTCCAATGTTTATTGACTGTGATCAATACATTCAATCATTGGTTTCTCAGAGTTCTTGATCAAATAATCAAAGCTAACATCAAAATGCTCTTTCATTGATTTACAATCCTTTCCAACTGCGGTCAAATGAGCCGCCGTTCACATTTCCGTGGTCACATCAAGAAGCTCCGTGGAGTCTGGTGGAGATTTTCCAGCGTTCTCAGTCCTGCTACCGTAAGTATTGGATGAAACTCACACCAAAAATCCAGTGATGCTGATTTGACCACAGAAATGTGAACGGCGGCTCATTTGACTGCAGTCAATGTGAAGATACCATCTTCTCTTCTCCAGAACCTGAACTAGACACTAGGAACAGATGAGGGTTTAGTGCATGTGCAGCAGAGCTGTTGATGGAAAGAAGATCATTCATTCAAACAGAGTCTGTCCAAGACTTTTGATTGATTTAAAAGGAGAAATACTCGGAAATGCAAAAACAAAACGATTTCTTATTACATTTGTTCTCTTTTGGAAGAAAAATGACACACAGACATGATAAAAACTAAAAACAGGATTTTTATTGGAGGGGGACTTTTTATAGGCTTGGGAGGATTTTACACCAGAACCATTTTGTATCCCTAAACTTGCCCCCCCCTGATATTCTGTTTGCACCCCCAATACGGGCTGGCTAGATCCGGCCCTGCTTTGGACCCCTCTGTTTGGAGTGTGAAACTTAAAAAATAATAATTCCGGACACGACGACGACTTCAACTGCCACTCCAAATCAAGGGGGAGGGCTAAGGGAGAGGGAGAAGGGGAGTATTCGGATCGGGCTGGTGTTCCCCTGAACCTACACAGTACAGAGTATACACATGCTTTCCTGATCATGGGCTCATTTTCATTTGAGGGGTTCATACAGTGCCACTTTCCTGAAAGCAGTGCATGCATGGTGGGTTTTAGCCTTCCTAAACATATTATACAAATCTGTATAAATATGAGAGGTGTATAAGGAAATTAAAATGCAACCAAGCAAGTGGTGTGCATATTATGTAAAATGAAAAAGTAGTGTTGGAGCCTCAACCTGACAAGACTGTGAGCTAAGCCCAAATGTGGTTGTTACTGCCAGTGTAATTTCAGCAAGTAAAAAAAAGGTTTGAAAAACTGCCTTGGCTATGACTCAGGCTGAACTCTTGGAAAAAAAAAATATTTAAATTCGAAACTTTATAATTACTGAAATTTTGAAAACAGTCGTTAAAGTCATCATAAACCGAATAACTAGGCTATTTTAATCATTTTCTCACAAATATTTTAAATCCTTTGATTTACATTGTTTCATCCTTCACCTGTCTCTGTCTATAACATGAGAAATAAAAGCCCTGATGACGTTGGCTTGACTTAACAAATTATTTTGTTTGGGGAAAATCATCACTTTATTGAAATGTAGTCACCAAACTGTAGGCTTATTGATAGTATAGACACATGTTGGTTTTTTCACTCAGTACCAAAGCATCATATTTATTTGAATTATGTTGATAAATAAATTCTACATTTTTCCCTAAATCTGCAATTAACAGTCATATTTTCCTCAGTTAATTTGATCAGCATTTGCTTCGGGGATCAAATGATAATTTAGATTATTTCAAATCTCATTATTCAGACCACTGAGCCAAAACTATTGTGTAAACTGGAGTTTAGACAATGATATTAATCCTGAAATGCTCGACTTTGTTGTATATTTACGTCTTATAAATCTGCATAAACTATAAGAATGTAAATGGATTCAGATCCAATGCTGCTTACAAATGTAATGAGTTTGTGTTTAGTGCCCTGATATTTTTACCACTTTGCTGTGTCTTTTTTGATGCAACAGTCGATCATTTGTGACAAATCCATGTGTATATTCATGTGTTCTGCTGCATTCATCCTCTAGCAGCGTTTCACTGGGTTTTTACTGCTCTCAGAAAGAGTCTTTGTGTGAAGTTGGATGAGTTTCTGCTGTTTTTCATGTCAGGAATTTTCTTTGGTTCTGTTTAATAAAAATGCTCTTTTTTATCTGTATCAGATAGAAACTTGACAGAGTTCAGCTCTGACCTCCAGACTGATTTTTTCCCTCACACGGCTTGTTCTTTATTTCAACCTCTATAATTTGCAGTTGGATTACAATACATGAACTGTGATCTGCTCAGCAGTTTTTAGACTGTAAAAATGCTGAATTTCTTTCAATCCCAGCCTTAGAGGTTTTAAGGAAGAGCAAATCGTTAATTTAAGTCCTCACACAGTTCCAGCACTGTACGCCAGAATGGAATGGTGCAAGATAGTTATTCTGAAATATTTTATAATCCTTCTGCCTTATGTATGCATAAACACACTGGCACCTGATATCATATTAAACTAAGGTGTTTTTGAAATATATATCTACCTCTATCTTTGTAGCTCCTCTTAATGGTATTGAGCATACAAATTAAGAAACTGCAGAATGTTTTTGAACCAAAGACATTTTTTGACTCACCTGATCTCCACTTGCTGTATTTGAAAAGCTTTAGTTGTGTTAACACTGAACGAACGTACCGTGTCAGAGGCATCCAGCTAATGTTAAATCAACACACAGACGTGATCAGAGGTCCTATGACGCGTTTCAAGCTGTGGCCGTGTTTTGGGCGTCACTGTAAAATATTTTCAGAGCTCATATATCTTAACTTTGGTAAAGATCCAGAACTCAGCTTTGGCCCATGATGCGTTGATGATGTAATGAGTGGGTGGAGTCCAAAACCAGCATAGAGGTGTATTTGATGGTCCTTCTCCTGAGTTTTATGATACTTTTCTTATTTGTATGGTGACAATGATAAGAAAATTCTTCTAATTTTCTTTGTATTTTTCTCCTCCTTGGACAGCCAGTTATCAAACTGAGTCACAGAGAGACAGAAGTACCGCTGAAAGCGTCCGTCATTCAGAAGCAGCTCCCGCAGTTGAAGGTGAAGCTCACCGTACTTGGAGAGTCTGAATGATCTCATGAACCCAGACATGGAGACTTGATTACTTTTGCTTTTGTAGAACTCTTCACAATACATACATCTGATCTCTCAACATTATCCGTGTCTTCCATGGAATCCGTGTAGAGACGAGTCTAAAACAGGGATGGGCAAACTTTTTAGCTAATTGGCCACAAAAGATTCTAAAATTTGACAGAAGGGACAAACCCAGAGTGTTTTGGTGATCCACCTAATGGGAGAAAGAAAAAACACAAAATCTGGACAAAAACATGCTTTGATTTTGATTGGAGTTTAATTTATATTTGCAGAACATTTTGGACCTTTTTTTATTATTGTGACTTTTTTTTTATTTTAGTGCCAGTTGCAGCAAAGAGTTGATGTCCCTCATGAAAAGACATAAACTTAGAGAAATGCTGCGTTCATGTGGCGTTGGAATAATTGGAAAAAGGACGTCCCACTCAGAAAACAGACACAAACACCCGAACAGTGAGGAAATCTTCCAAATTTACATGAATGCTGATAAACTTTCTGCACGTAAACAAAGGTCTATGTATTTATAGTGCACCATCAATGGGGAGACATTAGAATTACAGGAAAAAGCAAACATTAATATGGATTATAAATACAATTTACTCCAGTTCTGCGGGCCAGATTAAACAGTTTAGCGGGCTGCAAATGGCTGCTGGGCCGTAGTTTACCGGCCCCTGGTCTAAAAGCTTCTGACAGTAGCTCCTCTCAACGCGTCTGGAGGATCAATTTTATGAACACTTTTTTGGCCAGCGAAGATGATGTGTGTTATCATCCAATGGAGCCACGTTTGGTGGGAGCAAGGTGTGGGTTATTATTCATCAGCTGTGACATTATCCACATGGAGGACTGTCTCAAGAGTTACAATGAAATACTCAGCACTGAGACTGGGATCTCAAAAAAACTTGAAAATAGTTAAAGAAATTACATTCACAAGCAACCATTCACAAATGGATTTACTTCAAACTAGACTTTGATGAATGTTTTAGTAACGCCACATTTGCTTCAGATTGTTTGACAATGATGCCCTGAAACTTACATTTCTGCTTCTGTCTGTAAATCATTCTCGATTCTTCTCCAACGGTCAGCAATAATTTACTTCTGTGGGATCAGGATGAATAAGGATGAAGTGGCTGAGACTGTTCTATAAAAATTGTTTACCTATTTTTTTAATTCCACCTACAAGAGGGTGTAGCGCTCCAGCTCACAGGAGAAACATGCAAAAGTATTTGGACATTTGTCATTGAATGCTGATTTTGCTGCCTCCTGAGAAACAGCCTGAATGCAGACCAACTGTTAAAGATGTCTCTGAGAGTATTTAGAATGACATTTGATGATGCTGAAACATTAATTAACTAATTTTAAGGAAGTAGTTTGTCATTCCAGCTGGACAAAATACTTAATACAAATATATTAACATGTTTTCTATTGTATTTTAATGTGCTCTGTTGTATTCTGACCAGGTCAGACTCCTCACTAAAGGCAGCACAGCAGCGAGCATTGAAACTTTAATCTTGAATCTTTAATTTTGTCCAATAACTTACTAATACATTGAAAAGATCAGATAAAGGACTCAAGCAGAAGAGCATAAATACAACAAATCATTCATTAGCTTTTGCACTTTGCTGCACAGTTGTTCTGTGGGGTCTGATGACTGCTCTCAGTGAAACACTTGGCACTAAATTATTCTAGAACAACAGATGCAGTAGGAAAAGGCAATGATTTAATGCAAGGCGTACTCCACATGGGGAAGCTCATTGGCCAGCAAATTAAACCATTACCTCCCCAGTTGGAGCTAAATATGGAGAAATGACTCATTTAATGTTTGATTACTCTTTAATGCAGCCATCTAAACAATGGCGACTACTACCCAGTCCCACGAGGAGAGTCTGCTCCTTTGCTAGATAAGGCTGCATGGCAATTGCTCGTCGGGCCCACACAGAAGTTTTATTAAAACTAAGAAGTCAAAAGAATTCATCTGTTCGGATTCATTATGCTACGGTTCTGTAGTCTGAAGATTTGTCTTCATTATCCAGCCGAGCAACAGACAGATAACACTGCCTCATTTGCTTTCTGAGCTTCAGTTCTCCCTAAACGGTAATGTGACAGCTCTTTTGTCTGGCTGTAGTCAAGACAAGCAATATGCTCACAGGATTACAAAGGTTAATCGTCAATTTAAAGCTAATCTTTGTTAAATACAAATAGAAGCGGAGTCTGTACTTGAGAGAGATATAATCAAACCTTTCTTTGAATGAAGGGAAAGATGGTTAATCGAAGCTTTGCTGTGTCCGTTGATGAGCGGGGAGAGGAAGAGGAAACTTCTCTGCTAATTCACCATTGTTTGGCAAATGTGGCTGTCGATTGTGTGGAGCTAACCCCAGAGACTGCAGCATTGTTACCACGCTAAAGTAGTGCGGCAAACTTGTGAACATGCAGTTTACAAGTGTTTACTGATGACTGTACAGGAAATGGTCAAATGGTTTGGCCATGTGTTTGTTGTTTTGGCCGCATAGAATGGGGTCAAATCAGCTTAAAGTGAAAAAAAAACAAGATGGTGATTAGATTCTTGTTTTCATCCTATTGCTAGACTTATTTTTCTATAAAAGTTTGAAAAGTGACAATAAAAACTGAGAGAAAAGTGTGAAAAAATTCATGTATGTCTGAGAAAAGTGTAGAAAATGTGTAGTAAGGAGTCCTCTCTGTAATCCCCTGGGAAACATGTCCCGGTAGCCAATCAGCTCAAAGCCCCGCCCCCATGTAGAATTAGGATCAGCTCAGCAGTGAAAACTCAAAAACTCTGAATTGAAACTGAAAACTGAGAACTGAACGCAAACAATGAGAAACAAAAAAAAAAAAAGAAAGTTGAAATTACCACTAAACATTTTTTAATTGATAACAGTTTTTTTTATTTAAGTTCCATTTTTTTTTCATTTTCAATACTTCTTTCAAGTTTTCAATTTTTAATTTTTTTTATTTTCAATAATTCCTTCAATTTTTCAATATGTATATTCAAGTTTAAATCTGCTTTCAAATGTTATTTTTTTCAAACTTACAATGCCTGTTTTTCAAATCTTCTGTCTTGTTGTTCATTCCCCCTTAAGCTGATCCTGGTTTAACTCCATAGCGTCGTCATTGGTGATGAGAAAGGAGAAAAGGTAAAGCAAAAACCTAAGCTGTCATCAAAAGTCATGAATCTGTTGGCCCTTTATAAACGTGTTCTGTCCAGCAGCTGAACTCACAGATTGGAGCTCCTGTTGGACAGAGACCAGACAAATATACATGAGATTCATATTTTCCTTTGTACTTTTAAGGCCATGCTTTATTTCTGTTATATTTGTGTACATTTGCTGACTGGAAAGAAAAAAGAGAAGGTGGAGTAGTAGAGGTGAGGGGAATGAATACAAGAGTGGAAATGGGTGTAAATTGGTCAGAGGATGATTAAAGAAACACGTAAGCTCTAGTTTTTCAGCTCTATAGTCATAAGTGATGTCACCAAACCCTGTACCTCATGAACAAGGACTCATAGCAATCAGTTGAACGTTGATGTTAAATGGAACAAAACAAACCAAAAAGGTCATGGACAAAAAACAAAGTAACATTCAAAAGTGCTTTACAGAAAAAATATGTTTTAAAAGTGCACAAGACAAGCATAACAATTAGCACGGCAAAGTCATTATTAGCATTAAAATAATGTTAATATCACACTAAAAAAGAAAGACTTTAAACTCCACTTTAAGAAACTCCTCTGCCAGCTTTCCCAAACTCTTCTGCACCTCCACAAGTACTTTGTCAGGATCGACTGCTTTAACACTCTTCATCCTGCTCCACAACAATCACATCTCTCCTTTGCGCGCTCTGACATTCTCCTCATTCATCAGCTCTTCAAAGCTCCCTCCATCTTCCATGAACACATCTCCATCCCTGTCCTTGATCACCCTAACCTTCTGCTCATCCTCCCATCCCCGTTTCTCTGGCTCATCTGTGCAGATCCTCCTCTCCTCCTTTGTGTCCAGCCTGTCCTCTGTGGCCCTTTGCCTGGCCTCACTGTAACCCTGTCTCTGTCCTCTTAGTGTTCCACTTGTTTACCCTTTTACTGTCCTGGCAGTCCCTGATGTCTTTAGCTGTAGCTGTCCGGTCATCTGGAAGAACCTTCGGATCCCCCTAAACCTGCTTCAACTCCTCCTCCAAAGTTCACATCCCAACTGGGATCCAGCATTCTACAGCAAACCTTTAACTTCCAGGTTCAGACTCATCTGTATGATTGACACCTCCAGGGTTTCTCTTTCAGGATCAATCCTGCTCTATTCTTTCCATCATGACATTAAACTCTCTAGATTTCATTAAAAAGTCTATTTATTCATTTTCACTCCTTCACTCCAGTCTTTCTTTTTCTCTCTGACCTCAAACATGTCTTCCTCCTCTCCCTCCACCAGCAGGAGTCCAGTCTCCACCCTGTAGGTCAACAATGATGGTGTCAGTTGGTGTAAGCCAAGGCCACGACTCTGTGGTATGAAAATTCTGATTGTGATTGATTTGTGTTTTTGTCAGCTTTCTGACTGACACTAAAAGCCTGTGTTGTGCACCATGCGGTTGCACAACATTTAACTAATACACACACACACACATATATATATATATATTTATTTTTTTCCAGGTTTGAACATTGTCTGAAATCTTAAAAGACAGTCTTAAGGTGGTTGTTTTTGTTTTCCTTTAGATGGGAATAGGGACTTAGTTCATTGTGTCCAGCTCACTAAGTGAACTGCACCTGACTTCAGTAGTTTTGTTTAAGAGAATCCTGAAGTCTTGTGTTTTACATTCAGCTTTTTAAATGTGTTCTTATGCCAAACTGCTAGGATGTATGGAGAAACCTGCCCGTAAGAAAGTTGATTTAAGCTACAAAATGCTAAAAAAGATAATAAGTAATCACAAAGAAAGAGATGCGTTTTAAGAGAATCTTTGTTGTTCTTTGTTGTCTTATTGGTTGTGAATGACACAAGTTCATGTGATAAATAGATAGTAATAGTAGTTTTCCTCATAGTATTCTTTTTCTTGTCTAATAGGATAAAGAAAATCCTGAATTATACAATTTTTTTTTTATTATTATTTTATGTTGGCTGTGGGAAAATACAGAGTCTGAATGAAACCACTGGACAAGGTTTTTCCTTGCCCGGAGAAAAGCATTAGTAAAAATCTTATGCCAGTTTGCATTATTCATGGACACCGTCTCTCTTCCTTTGTTATTACTTTTATCTTTTTTAGAGGCAGATAACACAAGGTCCCTGTCAGATCTGGTCAGCCGCATCGGCTAATTAAAACGAAAGCTTTCCTGGCCTTTTGTCCTAAAGTGTTTTCAAAGAGGGAACCTTGTGATTCCAAAACAAAAGGATCATAGGGACTTTTAAAAGATAAAATAGAATAATCCTCACACGCAAGCCGGATTAGGGCAACATTGTGGGCTTCATTAAGCTAAAAGGCAGGGGACACAGCATGTCCAGTGGATGCTGTATTCAGGGTTGAAGTGGAAGAATTGTCCTGAGGAAAAAAAAAGTAAGGCATCAAAGGTTACCAATGTTTGAACGCTTGGTTTGTTTGTTTTCTGGGCATTGTGGGAATAAGTGCTAGGAAAGTTTATTGTATGCTCTTTTCTGAGCTAAAGCACTTGTGTAAAATATTCATGACACCCCTCTGAGGCGTGGGGTTTGAAACCATATGTTATAAAAGCTTTATACTGTCCAGGTCTGACTTTAGGTGAAGCTTGGATTCAAGTGTCGTATTAACCAAAGCTTCTTTAAAACCTCCTGGGCTGGATTTGACAAATTTGCTAAATAGAATCTACTTTTTCTTTGACCACAGCACTTCCTAAGACACGTTACCCTCAATTAACAAAGAGAAATAAAGAGAAATAAATATCACCCCAATTGATGCCTGGGTAGTTCTTGATTTGTGTGTAACTTTGGATTTCTGCATGTGTAATTCTTGATTTGTCACTCATATAATACATTATGTGCACAAGTAAAACAATAAAAATTACAATTTATATATGCACAAATTAAAATGACAACAGCTTGAAAGTAATTACACATGCAAATCTTTAAAAATCATACACGAATCACTTGTTACACACACACAAAACCACATTTACGCATAAATCTGGAGTGAGACTCTTCACGTCTCAGAGATTTGTCTGTAAGTGATGCGTTTAAATGCTGCTCGAATGCTCTGTCGTCATTTTTCTTCTCAGCCGTTTTGAACTTAGATTGTGAATTTTATCTGGTGAAACTTGACATATGCCAGGTAATTCATATAAAAAAGCCTTCTATACAATCAATGCACGGAGTTCTGATCAGCAAACGCAGCGATTGCAGGCAGCACTGGTCCTTGAGTGTTCAGAAGGGTCCGGCGCCACTTCCTATCCCGTGACTGTGACCAGCGCTCGCGATAGAACCCCGCACTGTCAGGGGAGGAGCTGCAGAAAGGAAGCGATCAGTTCTGGAAAATGTTTTATTTTTAAAAGGGATAAGTGTTTTAAAAATGCTTATTGAGACTTTTTTATCTTAATTATTGGCCATATCTGTTTAAGAAAGTGAGAACATGTCAAGATTTACTGGATATTGTTCACAATCTAAGTTCAAAACAGCTGATAGGAAAACTCTGATGACCCAGCATTCTAGTAGTATTTAAATGCATCACTCATGGACAAATCTCAGAGACATAAAGTAAGTCTCACCATTGATCGATTCATGTGTAACTGAGGTTTTGTGTATGCGTAAGACGTGATTCATGCGTAATTTTTTAAGGATTTGCGTGTGTAATTAGTTTCAAACTGTTGTCATTTCAATTTGTGCCTCTGTAAACTGTATTTTATATTTCTTCTGTATTTTGTATTTTTTTTTAACTTATGCACAAAATGTATTACATGAGTTACAAATCAAGAACACTTATGCACAAATTCTAATTTAGGCACAGATCAAGACTTCTGCATTCACAAATTAGAGTGAGTCGATTTTTTTCTCCATAGATTACCCCAAAGAAAACCAATGTCCTTGATTAATTTTGAAAAGATGTGTCTAAACACATTCAGGACATGTTCTTAACAATCTTTTTGAAAAAAAAAAGAAGTATTTTCCTGCTCTTTGCATCCAGCTTCTTCTCACTTTTGCTACGAAGCACATTTTGTGTACGCTCTCTCAAATGCTTTTTATTCATCCATTAGGCCTTTGCTACCAGGTCTACAAACTCCCTCAATTAAGAATTTGTCTTCCTCTATAAAAATGGCCCCCGCTGCCGAACTCAGGGCGATAAAAGGAGTTATTGGGCCTATGACCTCCTTTGCCTCTTATCTCCTATAAACACTTCAGTTGGTTTTACAGCGCCATGAAGGCAGCAGAACGAGCAATAAGCCGACGGGGATGGTGGGGGAGTGATGACTTATTCATGAACAATGGCACAACAAGAGAGTGCGGTTGAAACTGACAGTGAGATCCCCTGTACTCTAATTTGTCATTTATTTGGGGTGAGGTTTGGGTTGTGCTTGAAGCTGATTAATTTTTGGAATTGGCTTCATTTCCGCTTGCATATTTCTTCAAGGATTGGATACAAAGTACTTCTTTTGGGCAGAGAGGTTAAAACAATATTGCACATTAATGAAGGTAAGCTTATGTTTCAGCATTAGCACATACAACGCTGTTCTGTGCTGTTAAAGTCAACGTGCTGAAATGACGGGATGTTTTATTCCCCCTATCTTCTTAACCTGATTCTGTCAGCGACCCACAAACACACATGGTGGAATAGTGCCATTAAGTCACAGGCAGATACTTTCAGGTTTGAAATGAGCCTGGGTTCTTCACAGGCTCCTTCTTAAGCACTGAACAGCTCTTTTCACTCAGTAAATAACTCTAAACTCTTTTGTTTACTTGTCCGAATGACTATCTTTGAGAATAACTACTGGTAAACAGAGCCAGAATGTAGGTTTAAAGCAGAAGGCTATGCTGTTCTGCTGAAACATGCAGCACAGAACTGGAGTGTGGTGCTACATGTAGTGGTGTAAACGTGAGCAAAGGCCGGTGCTTTGAATGATGATGGGCAAAACCCAGACTCCTTAAACTCCAATGATTTATGTTGTTCTCACCTCTGCCTGGTCAAGACAGTGAAAGTCCCAGTTGGAGCTCAAACTGGGTAACTCCTCGTTTAAAAGGAATCACTAACTGACTGCGCCACCAGTCAGCCAATGTTCCAGAGGAAAGTAGGGAGATTTCAAATATAAAGGTGTTAAAAGAAAAATACTAGACTGCCAGTTTAGTTCATCTTTTTCCCACCAAATGCAGTGGGGAGGGAATATCCAAGCAATTGATGTAACAGACAAACTTCTGCTTTGAAGCCGTGTTTCTTCCTCTACCTTTTTTCATTCTTAAAGTTTTGAAGGAGCACTCACAGCGACAACACTGTGCGCCCCTTTTCTCCCCCTGACCCAGCTTAGCAGCAGCGACAGGAAGGGGAGGGGCACTGTACCGCAAAGTCACTGATGACATCAAACTTTCCACTTATTTTATTGATGTTTTTTTTTACTTTTTAGTTTTTTTACATTAAATGAGTGGTGCGTCGAACTGTTTAACAATATATATCTATATATCTATATATATATATATATACAGTGGCGTGAAAAACTATTTGCCTCCTTCCTGACTTTTTATTCTTTTGCATGTTTGTCACACAAAATGTTTCTGATCATCAAAGACATTTTAATATTAGTCAAAGATACCACAAGTAAACACAAAATGCAGTTTTTAAATGATTGTTTTTATTATTTAGGGAGAAAAAAAATCCAAACCCACATAGCCCTGTGTGAAAAAGTAATTGCCCCTGCACCTATTAACTGGTTGGGCCACCCTTATCAGCAAAAACTGCAATCAAACGTTTGAGGTAACTTACAACAAGTCTTTTACAGCGCTCTGGAGGAATCTTGGCCCACTCATCTTTGCAGAATTGTTGTAATTCAGCTTTATTTGAGGGTTTTCTAGCATGAACCGCCTTCTTAAGGTCATGCCACAGCATCTCAATGGGATTCAGGTCAGGACTTTGACTAGGCCACTCCAAAGTCTTCATTTTGGTTTTTTTCAGCCATTCAGAGGTGGATTTGCTGGTGTGTTTTGGGTCATTGTCCTGCTGCAGCACCCAAGATCGCTTTAGCTTGAGTTGATGAACAGATGGCCGGACATTCTCCTTCAGGACTTTTTGGTAGACAGTAGAATTCATGCTTCCATCCATCACAGCAAGCCTTCCAGGTCCTGAAGCAGCAAACCAACCCAGACCATCACACTACCACCACCATATTTCACTGTTGGTATGATGTTGTTTTTATGAAATGCTGTGGTACTTTTACGCCAGATGTAACGGGACACACACCTTCCAAAAAGTTCAACTTTTGTCTCGTCAGTAGTGCTGCCACAAACGATTATTTTAAAAGTCGACTAATCACCGATTATTTTTTACGATTAGTCGACTAATCGCGTCATACACAAGTGGATGTAAAACACATCTTAAGCATAATTATCTTTAAACTAACTAAAAACTAGATATATTCACATTAGCATTATTGTAGATAGAATGTAAGCTGAATTTGGTTGCAAAATATGCTGGTGACAATGGCTGAAGATGATGATAGCCTGCTAAAATATTAGTTAAAGGCCAAATTAGCCTAAAAAAAACCTAGATTAGCCAAAATGGCTAGCATGTATCTGAAATACTAGCTAAACTCCAAAATGGCCTGAATAAAAAACAACAAAAAAGCTCAAGTTAGCCAAAAGCATGTAGCATGTAGCTGAACACAAAATAGCCTAAAAGACAAAAAAAGCCAGAATTAGACAAAACAGCTAACATGTAGCTTAAATATTAGCTAAATTCCAAAATATCCTAAAAACTAAAACAAGCCGAAGTTAGATAAAAAAAAAGCTAGCATGTAGCTAAACACAAAAATGGCCTAAAAAACGAAAAAAGCTTGAATTAGCCAAAACAGCAAACATGTTGCTTAAATATTAGCTAAATTACGAAACAGCCTAAAACATCTTAAAAAAGCCTGTTAGCAAAAACAGCTAGCATGTAGCTAAAATTAAAACTCCAAAATAGCCTAAAAAACTTAATAAATGCCAAAATAGTCCAAGAAGCTAGCAGAATATCATAATAACTTTCAATTTTACTAAATTCTGACTCCATATAATATAAAATAACGACTAATCGACTATTAAATTAGTCATCGACTATTTTAATAGTCGATTAGTCATCGATTAGTCGACTAATCGTGGCAGCCCTACTCGTCAGTCCACAAGATAATTTCCCAAAAGTCTTGGCAGTCATCGAGATGTGTTTTAGCAAAATGAAGACGAGCCTTAATGTTCTTTTTGCTTAATAGTGGTTTGCGTCTTGGAACTCTGCCATGCAGGCCGTTTTTGCCCAGTCTCTTTCTTATGGTGGAGTCGTGGACACTGACCTTAATTGAGGTAAGTGAGGCCTGCAGTTCTTTGGATGTTGCCCTGGGATCTTTTGTGACCTCTCGGATGAGTTGTCTCTGCGCTCTTGGGGTAGTTTTGGGCGGCCGGCCACTCCTGGGAAGGTTCACCACTGTTCCATGTTTTTGCCATTTGTGGGTTATGGCTCTCACTGTGGGTCGCTGGAGTCCCAAAGCTTTGGAAATGGCTTTATAACATTTACCAGACTGATAGATCTCAATTATTTTTGTTCTCATTTCTTCCTGAATTTCTTTGGATCTTGGGATGATGTCTAGCTTTTGAGGTGCTTTTGGTCTACTTCTCTGTGTCAGGTAGCTTCTGTTTAAGTGATTTCTTGATTGAAACAGGTGTGGCAGTAATCAGGCCTGGGGGTGGCTACAGAAATTGAACTCAGGTGTGATAAACCACAGTTATTTTTTAACAAGGGGGGCAATCACTTTTTCACACAGGGCTATGTGGGTTTAGATTCTTTTCTCCCTAAATAATACAAACATTCATTTAAAAACTGCATTTTGTGTTTACTTGTGTTATCTTTGACTAATGTTAAAATGTGTTTGATTCTGTCAGCGGTCCTTTGAGATTTACCTACATTTATTCCTTTTTAAAAGGAGCATTTGGGTGATGCCGCTGTAAAACGGACAATGATTGGTACATTGTTGAGTTGTAAAGTAGGTGTTAAAAGGTCTTCACGGACGCATTGATGAAGTCTGCTCCCATTGGCTACCCGTCAGCTGTCAATCAAACCCCCCAGACGTTCGACGTCAGACCCACAAACGTTTATTGAGCCATCTGATTTGTCAATTTATAACTAATAATTTGTGATAATGGAAAAAAATCTTTAAAAAAATTAGGATTAGAAAAAAGAAGTTAATCAGAAAGCAGCAGAGGAAGACTGATTATTCTGACATATAAAATGACTGAGAAATAACTGTCTGTTTCTCAATGTAAGTCAATGGGACTTTGGCCTTTTTGCAACCCAGTGGTACTTCCTATATGGAACACGGAAGTAGGGGGGCTTGCTCTGTCCAGTTATTTTATATACAGTCTATGGGCAGGACACTGAACCCCAAATTGCCTCCGATGGAAAGCTGACACCAGTGTTCAGCAGTAGAGCCACCATCAGTGTGTGAATGTGTGAATGGGTCTGGGACTGTGAAGCGCTTTGGACCTTTGATGGAAGGTAGAAAGCACTATACAAGTATACGCCATTTACCATTTTACAAATCAACTGAAACAGCCAAGAAAGATTTGCTTTTTTTGTACAATCTGTCATTAAAAATATTTATACATGTATTTATACTGTTATTGTAATTAATAATGATAATTATGTGTTTATTATTTAGCCTATTAAAATTATGCAGCCAGATATTGTTTTGTTAAAGCACTCTCACAATTTAGATAATCATTTTTTTAAATATTTTAAGTATCTGATCTATACTCCAAAGAAAACTTTTAGTAGTAAATGTTGCTTCAAATTGTTGTTTAAATCAGTTGAGGAATTTGAATTAAACTCTGTTGGGTTTCAGGAATCTATAAATCTAACAAACGCTCAGAAACTTCACAGACAACTTCTTCAATAAATTCCTTTCTCTCCCACTTGTCCACAGACGAGCCAGTGGTTGCTTTGCAACCATCTTCAGCTCTTCTGTTGCACTTTCTATTAGGTAGTGGAGTCAACATGATGCAGACCTTTCCTGTACCGTCTGGGGAAATGAAAGTGACATTTTGTATCTCATTTATACTTGAAGATTGAATCTTATAGGAAGATGAAACTGGTAAATGTCAGGAGCATCTTTAACTCCAAACAAGTGGCATAAAGTTGTAAGCTTCACTTCAGTAATTTAAGGTTTTTAACTTTATGTATCTTATCATAGCTGAGTTAGGAATGGCTCAGTTCGCTGCATGCAGGACTGATACTTGAGAAACCAGGTTTTGCTTCCCAGGAGGCGTGATCAGCTTACTCCAGTGTGGGTCTCCAAGAAAGACCCTTTACGTTACTGCGTAGCCACTAGGGGCCGGAGTCTGGGTCTCCCTGTGACGGTCCCCAGCCCAGATGCATTTCATGTATCTTTTGATACACATTTGGATGCATGGGCAATAAGACCTGTAACTGCATGATAAAAGTCTCTACACTAATTGATTAACAGTGGAGCTCTGGGTTTGTGTTCTTAGATGGACTGTAACTTTTGAACTGTTAACGCCACTTTTCTCCTTCAGAATCTGCTGGAATTATTGTGGTAACAGTTCAAAAGTTACAGTATGGTAAAGAATTTGTGTTTACACGTCACCAACGACACCTTAGCTGTTAAAGGGTTAATGAGTGGTATCAATTAGTGATGTTGAAAAACCAAAAGACTCTAAACTTTTAAAATAAATGTTCCTGCAACATGTTATTTTTAAATAGATGCTTGAGTTTCACACGGTCACTTTCTCCTCTTCTGGTCAACTTTGTGCTCGTCTCTTCTTCATTTAAATGAGGCATGAATTCTGAAATAGAGCAAATGTGTTTACTGAACCATGTGTCCTGATATATTAATATTTGGTGCCAGTGCTCACTCGGTGATAAAGGTCTTAAGTGTTTTCCAGCCTTGATTCAAATGCAGACTGTTGGTGAGGGCTGTGGGGCCTTTTTCCTATTGTAAGATGCATCATGCTTTTATGCGTGTGTTTATGTTATAAAGTCTGAGCGTGTGTGCATGTGAATGGTCTGTGTAGAGTTTTAGTATGCCGATGAAATGGCCACATCCTGCAAATGACTTCCTTTTATAAATGAATCCATCCAACTCATTGTGGAATCAAGGTCAACATAGTGAACAGCAGGATATAACGCAGCCTTTCAGACCACTGACATCAGGACAAAGACCTGCAGCTTCCACTGAGCTCCAGACCAACTGTGAGGACAACAGAGAATGAGAAGCAGGCCTACAAATCAACTAAGAACATCATTTCAATAAATTTAACCTAAAACCTAGATCCATGCACCCATACAGAGGTCCAAAAATGGAACAAATTTCTTTGAGGGACTAGTTGGTATATACCAGATTTTCTCTGACTATAAGTCGCGTTTTCGTGTAGATCGGCCAGCAGTGTGACTTATACTCAGGAGCGACTTATTTGTGATTTTTTTAAACATAAATAGGCTAATATATTTCATCGGTTGTTTCCCACATACAACCACTAGAGGGCGCTGTAGGTCTGTGTTTCAGTATTTGCTTCTGTCTGCTTACAGAAACGCAGAAGAAGTTCTGTTCAAAACAAACAGAAGAGCAGCTAAAAATTCAGCTCCTGGAGGCTAGAAGGTAACGATTGCCGTAAGAAAAAAACAAAGCCTGCTTTCCTCAACACGATGATAGAGACGTGATAATAGATCCCTTTGTAGAGCTCTTTAACGTAACCTCTCAACATCGTCCACATCTTCCATGTATTTTAAAGGAGAAATACAGTCAAAGCCTCCATCATGTAGTGATGAGGCTAAAAACTTCAGACAGCTTCTCCACACGTCTAGTTTATGAACACATTTCTGGACAAACATTGAGCATTAGGAGGCAGCAGACTCTGATTCAACGCATGAATCGTGTTTGGTGTCAAATGCAACGTTATGTCAGGCTTGTTGAATTTGTTCTTAATGTTATGCTTTTCTCTTAAAAGTAAGACTTGTACTCTGGAGCGTCTTATATATGTTTCTTTCTTCTTCATTTTGCATTTTTTGGCTCCTCCGACTTCTAGTCTGCAAAATATGGTATGTTCAAAAACAAAATCTATGGGCAGCACTTTCATTCTTCAGCTGTATTTCTAATAAATTGCTGCATCAGAAGATATAAGAATAAATGTAATAAAATATATTTCTATGGAAAAGAAGATTTTTTTATTCTTACTGTTTTTACCTTTACCTAAAGCCTTCTAAGGAGCAGGTTTTATGATTATTGTGAACAAAAGACATGATTATTCTGAGTCACTCAACATTCACCCACTCATTTAATCAAATGTTCAGTGTCTGGAAGAAGCCCTTTACCTAAAGCATGGCAACTTTTCAAATGTAGCCCTGATAAATGTGAGAGCCACCTCAGCCCACGGGGTGGGATCCCACTGATTGTGTTACAATCAATAGGCAGCATGTGAACTTGAATTACTTATGCTGATAAGAAAGTCTGATACGGGGGAAGTTCCGGTCCAAGGTCAGCGGCTTTGGCTGCTGGAGGAGCGAGCGTGCAGCAGCCGATGTTTCTGTAAACCATCGGTGAATCTCAAACCGATGCTTGAATGTTTTTCATTTACACTCAAAGCTGTAAAATGTATTTAGCTCCACAGACAGTTTAGAATTTAGGTTCAGTGTTGAGCTGTATCAATATGCAAAGTAATGCTATTTATTTTGGCTGTTGCAAAGATGCATTACAGCAACATATCTGTGGTATTTTACTGATCACATATTCAGTAATGGCTTTGTCACAAAACTGCTTAAAATAGAATTGTTCCAAACAACCAGGCATCCCGACATCATGCATTCATGAGAGCTGAAAATCAAACGGATTGTGCTGATGGCCACTGACTGAGCTTTTTTACATGATTGAGTTGTAGTTTCTTTATTTAACTTTTTTTAAGGCTTGTTTCTCTTTATTTTGTGCTGTAAACATTTTAAATTCAGAGAAAATAAAATGTTGACATCACAAAAAAAAAAATCATGTTTGTTACAACAGACTGTATCTGAGAACTGGACTGAGTAAGTGTGACGCCATCCACAGAAAATGAATTTAGCCAGCTCCAATAAAATTAAGTCTTTTCAGTCGCCATTTCACCCGCCGTCATGTTGGAGCCAGATGATATCAGTAAGCAGTGATTGGTCTGAGTCACAGTTTCTATGGAAACCATTTCAAAACAGGCTCAGGAGAATTAAATGTTTCAAACGTTTGACATGAGACCACACACTTTTATTGAGGCATCTGATTGGTCAAGTTATCTTGAATAACTTGCACTACAGAAATAATAACATGAAAAAATGAGGATTATCAAGAAGATGTTACAAAAGGTATCAAAGCAAGTGAGTAACAGCTGTTTGCTTCTCTAAAGAAAGGTACTTCCTGTTTGAAACACCAGGGGGAGTTGTCATTCAGTCCAGTTCTAAAATACAGTCAATGCAACAGACCGAAACTATCCCAGGTGTTGGCAGAGAATAATTTTAAATTGACCACACCCCTTACAGTTTGTCATCTTTTCTTTCATCATCATTTAACTTTACTGATCAACCCTATACTGACTTATAGGGTTGGTTGGTTGGTTGATTGATTGATTGAGTGGTGTTTCTCCATGGCATCCTTTTCATCATTCTTTCTAAGTAATACATTTTACAGTCATTTTGAGAGAAGTGGTGTAAAAAATGATACACTCTCACTTTCTTTGTGCACTTGTTGGATCAGCACCTTGCTGCTGTTTTAATATTTGCAGGAAAGAAGATATCAAGAAGAAGCCGTGTTGGCACAGCCTTCTGCAAGGCTCTAACCTCTCATGCAACTAAACCCATTAGATGTTGTCTTAAGTTCATTGCAGTATTATTAGCCTGCAAACTGCAGTCTCGTGTTGAATCATTTGGCTCTTGGCAGCAAACTGCGCATCCCAGAAGGTGCAAACAGAAAAGCCTGAGTTCTGCAGTGCTGAGTACATATTTGTGGCGGTGGGAAAACACTGGCAGATTTCTGCTGCACGCCTTCCAATAGGACGCTTTTGTGCCAAAGAGTGAAAGGTTTTTCCAAGTTCCAGAGGACTGTACACACCAGCTGTAGTTTGTAGAAAGGAGTAAAACATATTAAAGATGGGCTCCTCAAAATAAATAACGTGTGTAGTTTGTGTGCTCTCTTGTTAACATGTTTTATGAGCTTCCCTGTAAGTAGAGTTTGTACATCGTTGAAAGCCGAGGTGAAATTGCATTCCATTATTCACTTTGATATGAAGTGAAAGATTGTTGTCACATAAACTAAAGTTTAATTAGTAAAACATTTGTGTTTTCCTGCAGTTCACTGATCAGAGCTGAAATGTCTCTGACAGGAGTTGGCTTGTCATCGTCTTTGTCATTAAGCTATTCATCGTATTGGTCTCATCAAAAATTGAGATAGTCCTCGCTGCTTTATTTGATGAACTAACGTATCCAGAATGGATGTGTATGTTGCCGTTTTCAGGAGGCCTCAGAGACCACGGGAACGCATCTGCATCCCAAAGACTTGGAGGGGAAAATGGAGTTTACGCGTTTGTTTTGATTGCATCAGCTTTTTGCTGCGTTCCCTCCATGATAAACCAGAGAATAATTACTTTAGGCAGAGATCAGACTCATTGTGAGAGCCAAGGAAGGTGTGCTGGGAAAAACATGATAAGAATTAGAGCTACATTAAATCGGCACAGCACAATTAGCTTTATCTCAGGTGATGAGGAGGCTTCTGCACTGAGGGGATCCTGATGCTGCGGAGAGCGCGGGTGCTTTATCAAAAGTGGCAGGATGAATGAGGCTCATCAGGCCACTCTCTGATTGAATTCCTTGTCTGAGCCTGTTGGTGTTTCTGACGGACTGAGGAGCGCAGTCCTTAGTGAGTCAGCACCCCTGGAATTGCTTGCTTCCACTCATCCGAAGGCTGATAAGCAAATCAGCCTGTTTATCTGTGAAGATGCCTACTGGGAGTCCAGACAATGTGAGATGATTGTTGAAGGAAATCTCAGAAAAAGAATGAATATGAGCATTAGTCTTGAGGCAAAGCACTGGTCATGGAAACTCCACATCGTTGCTTCTGCTAAAATCCCTTTTCTTATCTTCTAAAACATTGTAATGCATTGTGCGGCGGTTCTATTGTTCCGGTTTTGTCCTCACTGCAGTGTTGGGTGGTGAATGCTTGGACGTGCACAGATGGCAGTGGGCAGAAGGGCTGGTAATTGGAAGAGCCTGCTCTGCACACTGAAAGAAGAAAAGCAGGAGCTGAAAGGCTGCTATTGAGAGAAAGTTTAACTTAGCGCACACAAGATCACAGCTTAAACACTGTTATTGTTGCTTGAAGGCACATATGCCTGAATGCATTAGCAAATCATAGATTACAGCCTGTTCAGGACTAAATGAACCCCAGTGCTGACATGGGGATGAGGATGAGGTCTTTGTCTGAGTCTCCAAAAATAGATCAATATAGCTTTAGTGGAGCTGCCCAGTTTATTCTTCTCCAAACAAACACCAATGACTGATTATCCCCAGTGTGTGATGCTGCTCAAGTCACACACTAGTGTTGGTATCATTATTGGGTCTTTACACCCTTTTCTGTATAAATCCATGACCTCTGACCTTTTAGTGGGGCTCCATTTATAATCATAATTCCCGCACTTTTTGACCTCTTACAGTTGATAAGATTTCTGAATAGATTGTTTGAGCTTGAGATAACAGAGTAAGGATTAAATGATTTCATTCTTATTTAAGACCTAAGTGATGCAAATGTTCCCCCTTCATTTAGCTTTTCTAAAGAATTTTCCATCAGTGGTTTCCACATGACAGCTCACATTTCTATCAGACACAGATTTTCTCTTCCTGTGAGGTCATGAGAGGAGGAATTGGCTCACCAAGCAGGTCTGTATTATTTGATGAGACTTTAAAGTTTCCCACATGGAGGACCAAACAGTCACTCGCTACAAAGTTGGTTGAAGTCCAGCAGAGTAATTCTTGCAGAATTCCAACAGAGTAAATCTATTTGATCAACTTTTAGTGTTTATTTTATCTTGTAACATTAAAAGACAAAATGTAACTAAATAAATAAAACTCACAAAGTGATTCCATAAATTCAATTACTATTGATATTAAGGTCACCTAAGAATTTATTTCTGTTCCTTTAGTTACAGGCAGAAATGTTACAGTTAGTATTTCACTCAGGCAAGTTGACCCCCCCACCACGCTTGTTTTAGACAGATCAGTTATGCAGAACTTTTTCTCATCCTTTCTTTGAACGTCTGTGGTGCCTCATGTCCTGTATGAGGGTTGACCCGTACAGGTGCTGCAGGTTTTGGGGATGTCCAAATGGTTACATCTTTAGGGGAGCTCAGGTGTGTCTGCTGTTCAATGTTCAGTGGATGTCATGAAAATGGAATATATCATTGTTGAAAGTGTGGTAACTGTATCATGAAGTATTTGTGAGGATCCACGCACCCATGACGTATGAGGGATGCTGTCGTACGGCAGCCTTTATTGCATAAAAGGTGCTGTACGACACTGTGTGTGACCACACAAATGCTGCACACCGGGGTTGTGCATGTGATTCTTAGAGCCTGTAGGACACCCAGAGGACGTCCACACAAACACACAAATTCCCTGTTTTCAAGGAGCCAACCTGCACACATCACGTAACAGCAATAATCGGGTTCCCTGCACAACGTGTAAGATCCTGGGGGGGGGGGGGTGTAAATTCCATACAATTAACACACCTGCGTCTCACCTATTTCACCATTGCTTACCCTTGTATGTTTTACAAGTGTTTACTACAAATTGTCACCCGCAGTATATCTGCAGAAAAAAATCGGAACAATTTTGCTCTATGGGCTCATCAAGCGGTCTACAATCTTCATATTTTGTAAGGGACCCCTACAAGCATTTGCACCTGGAGACAGCCCGTATCCACCCATAAGGGTATTTGAGATGAAGCCATGATGTGTTTATAGTTACTGCAAACAGCAGAGTTATAAACATTTATTCATCTTCCTGGCCGCTTCTTCCCTTTCAGGGTCGTTGGGGTGCCAGAGCCTATCCCGGCTGCTGAAGGGCGAAGGCGGGGTTCACCCTGGACAGGTCGCCAGTCTGTCTCAGGGCCTCAATCACACACACATTCACTCTCACATTCACACCTAGGGGCAATTTAGAGTCACCAATTAACCTATGAAGCATGTTTTTGGACGGTGGGAGGAAGCCGGAGTCCCCGGTGAAAACCCACGCATGCACGGGGAGAACATGCAAACTCCACACAGAAAGGTCCCAAATCCCCCAGCCGGGATTCGAACCGGGGCCTTCTTGCTGTGCTAACGACTGCACCACCGTGCAGCCCGTTATAAACATCAGTATTTGCAATCTTTATTTTTTAAGGAACAGAACATTTTTTTTTTCTTAATTCTGATTCTTCTTATCCTTCTTTCACTGCTCTGCAGTGTTTTCTATTTTTTGTTGTCCACCAACAACATGGCTGCTCTCACCACAGTACTCTACACCTTTCCTATCATTCTTCCTGACACTCTTTTGTCACACATCCCACCTGAAACCTTCCTCCACCTGTTCCAACCTGCTTTTCTCTTCACCTCTTTCTGTACTCCCTCAGTTGATTTGGACTGTTGACCCTCAGAACTTTCTCCACCTTTTCACCTCTGCTCCCTGTAACCTCACCGTTCCACCCGAGTTCCTCTCATTTACACACAGAAACTCTGTCTTGATGCAGATGACCCTCATTCCTCTCATTTCCAGAGCAAACCTCCACCTCTCTAGACGTTCCTCCACCTGGTCCCACTCCCACTGCAGATGTCACAATGTCATCTGCAAACATCCCGATCCTCAGAGATTCCTGTCCTCTGTCAGTCTGTCCAGAAGTTCTGATCTTAGGAACAGCTGAGAACTGTTCTGGTCATTCGAACATTTTTTTTTGCATCAAAAAATGTTATGAAAAAGAAATAAAACAAAAATATATTGGTTGTGGTTTTTAGAAAACCACCATGTATCTGAATTATGTAATGTTTCCTTGTGGGCTTCATAAGAAAAACATGCTAAAAGTTTTTATATTTTAATTTTACCAATCCTGATGTTTGGGGACTTCTTTTTA
>NC_050526.1:8528994-8531885 GCF_002922805.2 Oryzias melastigma | reverse complement strand
GTTTAACATGCATTCATATGATGCCATTTTTGTCATCATATTTATCCAAACTTTTATTTGTGGAATTTGTGGGGTTTTCCAGTGTCTGTTCTTTTTACTTCTGATCGTGGTCAGACTAGCTCCGTGAAAAGATTTAAAACTTGAATTTTATTTATTTAGCTTCTGTTTTATTCCAAATTACACCTCAGGTAGAAATTCATGTTCTTCTGCGAAAGTGCTGGTTTCTGCTTCAGTGTCAGATACCTCATAGAAACTTGAAGGTTGAAAAAGGAGTAAGAAATAATATTCATCCCCTGAGAATAGATCGAGCTTGAAGTTGTAACAGCAATAATTAAAGTGAGTCAGTGATCCCAGAGTGAAGCAAAATTCATCCATAATTTAAAAGCAGTCCAGTTTGTGGGAGTGAAACTCCAGAGCTGCAGTTGGACGTGTGTGGGCAGAAAATGCATTGTACTGGTTTTTGAGGGGCTGTTTGGCACCGGGGTGAAGAAGAGGGAGCAGAGGTCCAGATGAAGGTATACGTATGTGTGCATTTCTCTGCCACACACAGGGGTTGCTTTTTATAGGGAGGGGGCCCCCTTAAAGCAGATGGAGGGCTAACAAAAGGAACTTTCAGGTTGCGTTTTCTTCTTGTATCCATACAGAAATAATCAGCAGCTCTTACTTATTTTAAAATGCGTGAAACTACATCTGATAGATATACCATTATTTTTAAATTACACAAGTAATTATGTTTCTCTAATTACTTGTGCTGCAGTACACAAATGTGCCGTGAGAGATGTTCAGGTGTGCCGTGGAAAATTATTCATTTTCACTAATCTAAAAAGGATATCAGGTCTGTTTTCATCCAAACAGAACCTGATAAAACAATCAATAGTTAAGAATATGAAAGACCATAAAATACTTTTTTTATTTGTGTTTATTTGATACCAATAAAGATTTTTTGATAAGAATGACGATGCCGTGATTTAGCCACAGCTAGCTGTTTTTTTTGGAAAAGTTCTGCCCTTCCAACTGTCTCCACCAATCATGCTTGGAGGCTTAATGATGTCATCAGTCTGATCAATCAAAAGTTGTTAACATCCTCAGTTTTTGTTAGGACTTGACTCATGAAGTCTCACAGTTCCAACAAAAATAACAGCTAAAGCTCGTGTTTTGCAGTGTAGCTTCCCGCGGGATCCAGTGTCGGACCGTGGAAAAAGTAAAGAAAATAATGAAGCTCAGAGATGTGAGTTTGTCTAGCATCAGCATCACTTTCTGCACTGCATCTCCCACAATGCATTGGGTTAAAGTGACAGGACTTCTGCACTAAAAGGATTTATTCACCCAAAAATAAATAAAACTTTCTTGTTAAAGTTACATTTTGTATTAAGACAAAACAAAAATATTAAAGCTTCAAAATGTAAATTTTGTCTGTGTTGTTACAATTAAACATAAACATGGATATAACTTTTTTTTAGCATGAATATAACTTTTTTGTGTAAAAAAAACAAGAATGTTGTAATCATATAATTACATAACAATCATAAATTGTTCAAAAATTACAGTTGCTCTGGCACAAACATTTAAAGAAACAATAAAAAAATCACTCTTTGGAAAGAATATATTATTGTTTTTTTAAGGTCACATAAAATTGCATATTATTAAAGTTATTAATAAAGTGAAAAACGCCTATTTGAGCAAATTTTCAACAAATTTATTTGAAAATTGTTATTGAAAACGATCACAACTTTTATTACAACATTTAGGAAAAACAGCCGCAATTTCCATCTTTCCTCCCTGAATTATTACTTAATATTACTTTAAATTTTTGTCTGTACCTCAGTACAGACTATAGAGTTTCTCCTGTTTTACATATTTGGATGCTGGTGTGCCCCAAGTGTACCTTGGCACAAAAAAGGTTGAAAAAAACTGCTCTAAAGGCTGCAGACGAACTACCCTGTAAAATACCAGCAGTCTGCAGCACTTGATCTTGAAGGGTGACAGAGACGGCTGATCAGCTGTCCGTCTGACTAGAGCAGGGGTGTCAAACTCAATCACACAGCGAGCCGCTTTTCTCCTTCACAATCTGCTGGAATCACCCTGTTAATCGTTCAAAAGTTACAGTAAATCAAAGAATGTAAACACTGGAGCTCTGGTGTTTAAAGGGTTAATTATTTATTGCGCCTGTTGAGAACCTTTTCAGAAACATTAAATGCTCTATGGATTCATCAGCACAGCTGAAGTTCAACTTCTTCCTTCTCACCGAGTTTGAGTCTCTATTCTTCAGCTGGAGAACCCAAAGGACAGCAAAACATGCGAGCCTAAAACTTCCCGTGCAGAATCCAAACACAACTCAGTGACAGAATCGGTGTTCCCTGCCAACCTTCAGTGTATAACATTCAGTGGATCACATGCTTTGTGATGTGGTTTGCCATATAACATGGTTACCCTGTGCCAGATGATAAGCAGCAAATATATGCTGAGTAAAAGGGGTAGAACTCAGAGGAATGGGAGACAACAGCTCCTTCCAGGTGGCTCTGCTTTGACAGAGGAGTGGAGGGAATTGGATGAGACAGGAAGCTAGTGTGGCTGTGTGGCTGTAGGCAGTGGTCCTGGCAGCTCTGCACCAGGGAAACGCTGACAGGCAGGCGCTCCTGTCACAGCACATAAGTGACTCTGCACAACGCCGGGCTCTCTTGGCTTACTCTACATTAAGGATGCACAGGGCTGGTTTCACGTGCACCATAAAGGTCAAAGGTGAGAGAAGAACCAATGATTGTTTAAATAAATCGACCACACAGCTCATATATTTTGTCTTTTTGCTGAAATAGAAGATGTGTTTTCTAACAAAACTGAACGCAAAATATCATAAACTCATAAACATAAAAAAAGTTAAGTATGTAGATTTC
>NC_050526.1:8500538-8528976 GCF_002922805.2 Oryzias melastigma | reverse complement strand
TGACTTGGGACTTGACTCGGACTTGAGGACAAAGACTTGGGACTTGACTCGGACTTGCAAAACAATGACTTGGTCCCACCTCTGCTGTACACAAACGGAAAAATAACCCCAGCTGTTGTCTTGCTTTCTATGGACTTAGAGTCTTAGAACTAATTTTTACATGCGGTCTAAACACAGCAGTGAACCAACAACAAGAAAAACAACTGTTACATGAAAAGCTGACTCATAAAACTTCCTTTGCCACAGACACACGCATGGGGGTTACCTGTACAGGTGCTGCGGGTTTTTTGGTTGTTTTGGCTCATGGAGGGTTGCACAGATGAGGTGCAGGTGTGTCTTGCAGTTCCTTTGAAGCTCATACCTGAAGGGAAGCCATGAAAATGGAACGTACCACTGTTGAACGTTTAGTAAATGTATATGTGAAGTATTTGTAAGATGCTTTCATTTATAACTGATATTGTCGTACTGTGCCATTAAACTGCACTGCAGTCATTGTAAGGCGCACATACTGATCCCTTACTGACCCCGTGTCAGTAAATAAATGCATGTACAGGATGTGCGAGTGATGTGCAACTGCCCGTAGGGCGTCCATAGGATGTCCACACAAACTAATTCTCATCGTCTATTTTCCTCATTTCTAACAGTCAGGGTGCACGCATGGAGTGCAAATGGGCACATAAGGAATGCACACTTACGTGAACATCACTAACAAGCTCCTTTTCAATGGAAAGGGTTCAGGAGGGTTAAAAACAATAAAAATCCAAAAATGAAAGATGCTGTATCTCACCTACTTCACCCCCCTGCTGTATAAGTGTTCACTACGACCTATTGCCTGCAGCATGCCCGTAGAGTGCAAACACATTTTCTCTCTGTGGGTTTATCAAGTCAAGCGGTCTACAATCTTGATATTATATGTGGCCTGCTTTATGCTACACAAGCAGAATGTTTAAATATTTCCATTTATGACAATTAAGATATATCTTTAAGGTTAGGAGTTGTTTCAAAGTAGCATTTCTCGTTTATTTTCTTGACCTAATAATTGTAAATATAATAGACATAACATAAAATCTTTAGCTTCTTTCCAAACAGGCTTTCCATACTTTGTCAAATTAAAAAAGTTGCAAAGTTGTAAATGAACAATTAAATAAATAAACATCTCAAGTCAAAATATTGGTTATATTTATTATCTTTATTCCATTTAATAATCTGCCACTTTAGCTATACATTCTTTGTGGTTTCTCCAGCAAATCAATTTCCTGATTGTCGGGATTCTGCTGCTCCTCATGTCTGCTCTTCCTTCACCACCGTCCTCATTCCACTCTCCTGTTCACTTGCTCTGTGCTGGTTCTCTGCCAGAAATGTGTTGTGTCTCTTAAGCTCTCCAGCCGATTGTTTCAAATCCTGCTCTGCTTCCCTGACCCTGATCTACCCTGGAATTGCCCCTGGCTGTCTCCTGCCGGTACTTGAGCCTGTCTGGTGAAGAAAACCCCACTTGATTCTGGATTGAAACTGTGAACTGTATCCAAGACTGTGACTGGAGAGTGGGATTTGTCAGAAGAGGACGATGGCTTGGAGCTTCATGACAGTGGAGCTGTTTGTCAGCCTTCTTTCCCTGGACTGTGTGAAGACCCTCTGCTCATACTGGGACAAACTACCCCTGAAAGACAGTGCTGACTCAGCCAGTTCCCCAACTCTGTCCTGCAAGTTCAGATTCACTAAGAATCTGGCTAATGCAGGACTCTCAGGTGGATAGAACCCCAGACACGGCAGGGGGACTTTTCTTTGGCTGGGCTGGTGTCTTGCTCTTTGCCCCTCCCTCCCTGTTCTTCGGTGCTAGAGGCTCCTGGAGTGGTTGTGCCAACTCTGGTCTGAGTAGGTGGTGTGGGGTTGCCTTGATCTGCTATCCTGGGGTCCCTGGATACCACTACTGCCTGGCCTTCTGCTGGGGGCTTGGTTTGGGGGGTGACTGGGAGTTCCCTCTTTACTCTCTACATTCCACAACAACATTGAGTATTGAGTAGAACACACAAATTACTGAATACTCCCTCACCTCTGTACCAACAGGATATTTGTATGCGTGCAGGAATGATAGATTAGTTTGCTTGTATGCATAAATTAGTATGTGAGTTGATCTGTATCCAAATTGTGTGTCATTTTGCATGTGTGTGAAGATTTATGAGCCAACAGTTATGTCTGTAGTATGAGTGTGTCTGTGACCAGGTCCAACCCTTCTGACTAACATCTACATTTAGTCATATTAATGATCTTGTTACCTCTTTTTTTACTTTGCAATCCTTACCTCTCTTATGTATTTCTTTAATCATACTCCAACAACTTTACCCTTTTTGTAGGCTTGAGTGACCCAGAAGTCATGGAGATTGGAGGAACTTGCCATAACCCAAAGGAGCATGAACAACCTTTTTTTTTTTTTAAATAACTTTTGTCTCTATTGTTCTGCACCATGTCACCGTGTGAAAGTAAATGCTGAACTCATGCAGGAAGATTGTTGTTGTAGATCCAATTCATCGTGGATTCTCCCAGCATTCACCAGTAAAGCTGTCTTCCATGTTTCTCCAGAACCTCTGTCTGTGTCTGTTTTGGTAGATTCTGTTACTGACGACTGTTGATGAACAGATCAACCAGATCTAGATCCCTGTAAACACTAATCTGACCCTTTCTGGTCAGGCTGTGGATGACCATGTTATTCATTCCAGTTTCTAGCTAATTAAACTTATCACGATTCAGATTGTGAACTACGAAAGGAGCACTGTATGTCATTCAATCTTGCTCTAACCCTGTAAGATTTGCCTCATCATGGCTCCAGGGCCACAATGCCAGCATAGACTGGCAGGCAGGGAGGGTCCTCAGTTGGAGTGCAAGTTCATTCAAACCCTCATTCAAAGGTTTAAAATTACTTTTAAAGAAAAGCACAGATTTTTTTTTCTCGTCTCAAAAACACTTTTTAAAGCAGTAAATCTAACCGTCTTTGTTTCACACATTCTGAACAGAATATTTTTATGAGGAGGGGTAGGTGTGTGTCCGTGTGCTGCCAGGAAGATAGGATGTTTTTGGATTACCATTTGCGCTACTTTTGCATGACCTTTGCTGCTGGGGCTGGGAGTTTGCATCGCCAAGTCCTGTCGTTCTGACCAGCGCAGTGAAAGGAACAAATCTGTTGGCTGGTTTTTGCTGGGGAGCGCAGCAGAGGACTTTTGTTTTTTAAATTAAGTCAATGACATTTATGAAATCTTCTACTTCGAGTCATGCTTGCTTGCCTCAGAGCAAGGAAAAACATTCCTTCTTAGTTTGTACGGTCAAATGAGTTGACAAGCAAGCATGAAATGTATGAAAAAACAAAGTAATATTCCAAAATTAAACAAGATCAAAGAAATATATCCAAATCCAAAGCAAAGGTGATAAATGACATTCTTTCTGAGTCTTCGTGCCTCCATAGTATTATTCTACAATGCTTAACGCCCCAAATCTGTTACCATTTTCTGCTTGCTGTACTTCAGTTTCTGCTATTAATTTTTCAGTATATGAATAGCGAATCAAAGTCACCTAGACAAGGAGTTTTTTGTGGCTTTCTCCCTCTTAGGTGTCTGAGGCACCAGATGATGAGCTGTCTGGTTAATAGTTTTTCATGCAGAGGAATTGCAGTATCAATTGAAATGGACTTTATACAAAATCTGATGAGAAGGAGGAGATGAGAGGAAAGTAAAAGACATCTGAATTAAGATTATCTTCTTGAGATAACACTCATGGACATGGATTGTACTTTTGGCTGGATTGCTTTTCCAAGGAAATGAGGAAAGTGTCGTTTCAGAATAACAAAGATATTCATTTGACTTTATAGACCTGAAATCTGAAAGCTTTTTCTTTTTCTTTGTTCTTTTCCACAGATGTACTGTGAACTGCATATGGTTTTTGCTTCTCCGGCTGAACTGCAGCAGCAGACAGAGACTACCTTTCTTGTCATTGCACAGCTTTCTCAGACGCGTCTCGTCCGGAGCTAAACTCCTGTCTCGCTCCCGTCTGCCGGTCTCCACCCATCAGTCTGTTGCCATGGCCGGTTTTCTCACATCAGCGTTTCTTCTGGCTCTCCAGACTTATGCTGCTCCACCTGAGTTTGTTCAGGCAAGCTTTGCAATGACACAAGATCCCATGGACCTCGATCCTGAACTGCCATCCAACATCTCAGAAGAAGTGACCT
The DNA here is from genome assembly GCF_002922805.2 of Oryzias melastigma. Classification (NCBI taxonomy): domain Eukaryota; kingdom Metazoa; phylum Chordata; class Actinopteri; order Beloniformes; family Adrianichthyidae; genus Oryzias; species Oryzias melastigma. Next base: position 8,524,763 of record NC_050526.1, on the reverse strand, counting down.
CGCCCCCTCCCCCAGGAACAAACAAGCAAATCCCTCAAAGTATCATCATTGGGGTGCGCAAAGGAGGCACGAGGGCACTGTTGGAGATGCTGGACATCCACCCTGATGTTGCTGCTGCCGCCACAGAGGTGCATTTCTTTGACTGGGATGAGAACTATTCCAAGGGCCTAGAGTGGTACAGAGACTTGATGCCCTACTCGTACCCTCACCAGATCACCATAGAGAAAACACCAGGCTACTTTACATCAGCACTTGCTCCAGAGCGGATCCATGCCATGAACTCATCCATTAAACTGCTACTGATTTTGCGAGACCCGGCTGAGCGGGTCATCTCCGACTACACCCAGGTGTACTTTAACCGGCTGGAGAACCACAAGCCGGTACAAGCCATTGAGAACCTGCTAGTGCGCAACGGAGCCCTGAACACCCGATACAAGGCCATTCAGAGGAGCATGTATGACGTCCACATGTACAACTGGCTGCGGCACTTCTCTCTGGAACAGATACACATCGTGGATGGGAATGCACTGATCCAAGACCCCCTGCCAGAGCTGCAGAAGGTCGAGCGCTTTCTCAACCTGCCTCCAAGGATAATATCCTCCAACTTCTACTTCAACCAGACCAAGGGGTTCTACTGCATCCGAAGTGACGGGCGAGAGCGCTGTCTGCACGAGTCCAAAGGACGTCCCCACCCCGCCGTCAACAGCACAGTCCTGCAGCAGCTCCGCTCCTACCTGCACGAGCACAACCGAACCTTCTTCAGGCTGGTGAAGCGCACCTTTGACTGGCAATGACAGGCAGACCGCACACCAGCTTCAGCACAGCTGCTCTGCAGCCAGTAATGAGGACAGAAACAGGCTTTCAAGCACTTTACTTACAAACTGACATTACATCTTACAATCTCTGGTTTTGAACAGTTCTATATTTACACAGTAAGGCAAACATGAGGAGGAGTTAAGGAGATTGAATGGACCTCCATGCTGAAACCATTTGCCTGTGAGGGAAGTATTTAAGTTGTCAAGATGCAGTGAACTGAAAGCCTCCCCCGCCTATTGTTTGATATTCTTGTTCTTGATAATAAATTGTTCTGTTTTCAAATGTACAGGAAATGCGACATGTCTCTGCTTCACCATAGTGGTCAGCAACAACAGCGAGCCCTTGACGTGCTGCGGTGTTAGGCAGACATTAATATGAGGAAATGGGCCCCTGGAGCAGCACTTTGGTGCTACAGGAATCACAAATTGCTTTGGACACTGAAGGCAGCTTCTGCTTTGAGCTAATTCAGTCAAATCTCCACAGTCTACACACTCAGCACAGATCTTTCTTTTGTTTATTCAGGTATTAAAAGCAGACATTAAATTATAAACAGAACATTGTTCTAAATTATTTACACGTGACATTCCATAGTATCTGCAGTATACATGCTTCTCCTCATCTTGTCTCATTTCTGAATTTCACACAGCACACGGTTTGTCATTCTCTGCACAACAAACAGTCATGGTCATGTTTCTTTCATTGATCAGACTTTAAGCAGCAGCCGAAGCTCCAGCTCCACCGGGATCTGATATTCATGTGATCTCCTTGCTCTGTCTGATGGAATGAGCTGTCCTGCCCTCTCAGGGCAAACACTCATTGATGCAGCACTGGATCCATATCCATAGCAGAACATGGGAGGGAGTGTGAAGCTCTGGGAAATTCTGAAGTACTCTGATTATTTATGTGAGCAAACCATGAGTGACCTCAGGATTTTGGGTTTTAATTAGAAAAGGAAAAAAGGGTACTGAAATTTTTGTCTGATGCAAAAGTCAGATGCAGTCATCCCTAACTCCTCCTGCCCTGGGACTATTCTCAGCTCTGCTCACCAGGGGGCACTTGGATCCTGGAGTTGCTGTTGATGGAGTGTAGGGAAATGCCTCCTGAAATGTTCCCTCCAGCTCCTCTTCATTCAGTGCACAGAAAGGTCAAGGAGCCGTGAACCGTGACCTTGGCTGATGCCTGTCGACTCTGGTATGTATCGCACTCATCTGGAAGATAAACTGTCAAACAGCTCAATGGACACACAAGCATGCACATTGCAGGCCCCTACCAGAGCAGGAGTTACCAAGAAAACAGGAGAGGATGTGGCTTTCTCACACTAAACACGTTCGGTTTACAGGCTGTATTTATCGTAAAGCATGCACACGGGGAGCTGCACGGTGCATCTGTCGCAGCCTAATCTTGTACTCTGAGGACATGCAGCTGAGTAATGGTTTGTTTCAGGTTGCAGATATTTTTATCTAAAAATCCCCAGAAGTCCAAAGCGCTTAAAAAAAAAGCTACCTTAAGGCTTTGTATAGGAATTAGCTTTCACAGTATGTCAAGGACTGACCACACGTCTTTCTTTTTTGTCTGGGAATCTTTTAGTGTGGTTTAGATTTGCTCTTGTTACTTTTACTGTTTTTATTGATTCAAATATAATGGTAGCAACTATACAGATCTTTGTTTATCCTGAGCACGATGCTACTATTTCTATTGTTAACTTTTCTGTCAGAAATCTTTATTTATTTGTAATATTATCATAGAATCTTTATTGTTTAGTATTTTTTTCAAGAACTGTCTTTATTATATATTCCTGTACATTGTATAGCCTGACTTAATGCTTTTTAGAGATTCATAAATGTTTTTTTTAAAACTTGAGATCTTGCATTAATGTTACTAGTAAGTTGATCACACTGTATTTTCTTCTGCCAGGAGTATTTTCAGGAAGAAGGAAGTGAAGCAATGAAATGTTTTGAATCTCGTGTTGTCCAACAAGCTGCCTAACGTAATTTAATGCAAGTCTCTTAAAACCCTGACTGTTGCAAGTTTCTTTAACTAATGGGTACCAGTGAGTGGCTCACTTATCATTCATGTCTTTGATAACTGCCAACCTTGGGTGTAATTAGAGCTTGGAGGGGTGGTCTGAAGCAATCTGCTGTAGGTGGTTCGGCTGGTCTTGTCATCCTAGAAGCGTCTAATGATCTGTCTGGGATTGTGATTGATGAAGCACTTAGCATCAAATCAGAGCACGAGGAACGCTCGCTGCTTGCTAAGCTGTTGGCAAACTAACAGCCACTATATTTACGCGACACCAGTCTATTACAGGGTTGTCCTTGATGTGAATTGATGAACTCCGAGTCAACTTTAGCAGCACAACTTAATGCACAATTAAAGTTGATTGGCGTGGCTTTGCAGTCATACACAAACAGTAGGAGCAAATGAGTTGGGCTGCAGATCAGCGAAAAACTTCCTCTTTGTAACACGAACACCCCAGAAAGACGTGGATCATTTGTTTAGGACTTTTATATTAAGCTTTATTAGGGTTTTTTTTATTTCATGAAATAAAAACTAAAAAGCATAAATGTTTTTTTTATTTTTGACTAGGTAAAAAGGAGGATTGAAACTTTAAACCGAGAAATGAGAGACTTTTATTCAAAGCTACGCTCATTTCAAATGCAGTGTCTATGGAAAGGTCTCAAATGAGTCAGGACAGCATCATTTCCACTGAGTATCATCTTTCAGTTTGAACTGTGACATATTTAATCTTTTGATGGAGCTCCAAATCTTCTCTATAGGTGCAGTGCAGCTGCTGTCAGTGTCTGCTTGAAGCCATAAGGCTGCAGTCTGTGGATCTACGTCATCCTGCTGAAACACACACGTCATCATTAATGTTGTTCCACAAACTTTGTTGACCTTTGTCTTTGGAATTTGCAATATTCTTTTTCCAAATATTTCACATTTGATTCACAGATTAAAAGACCACTATTTCTGATAGACTCTGCCCTTCAAAGTCATCAAGTTGCATGCACAATATAATACATTTAATGATAATAAAAATATGTATTTATACAATTCTTTTCTGGGCACCCAAGGTTAAAAACAAATCATTAAACACCGTTACAAGAATAAAATGGTTGTTCAATTTATAAAATATGATACTATATAGAACTATAAAATGAAGAAATTGATTTTGAGATTTTTAGTGAACTGAGAGAGTGAGACCATGGTCTATAAATGAATATCAAATAAATAAATATCAGCTGAAATATTCACCAGCTAAAAGTCCTCTAGCTAATTTTTCAACATTTTACTTTCAACTGTTTTAGATTTTCAGTATTTGAAACAAACTGATTTTGTTTAGAAAGGTAAGTTGTTGAATAAAATGACCTTTGAAAGGCTTTCAGTCTCTATTCTACCGTATATCTTCTAATAGTAGCCCAGACGTTTATTCCAAATATTTGGTAGACTGCCCGGCGTTTTTTAGAGACAGGCAGACATTGGAGACTGCCACTATTGGGAGATATACAGAATTAAATGTAAAAATGTTCAATAAGTCTTACATTTGTATATACAAAAAATATCACTGAAAGCAGAGCTTTAACCAACAATTACAATTTTATATTTCAGTTGTTTTCAGCTGGTTCCTATACGCCGATGGAGACAGATCCATGTAGTAAATGCAACACAAAAAGTCTTACTAAAGAATCCTCTTCTGTCCTTTTTTTTATTTTTTGCTTAATCAAGAAAAGAACAATGAGCATGTTTATAAAGCGATCAGGGAGCTTCTCAAAATACTCACACAGGATTATCACTTCAGACTGCATCAGATTCTTTTATGTCAGTGACTCCTATTTTTAATTTCTTCTCTGTTTTAGTCCCTGAAGGTTCTCATTCATGCAGGTGACGATGTCTAGAGGGTGAATCTTGGCGTCTGGACTTTAAGTCTTCTTTAATGAGACGTTTCAGCGTTCATCCACATTCATCAGTCCGCATCAGTTTCTATTTTTCATCATTGTGTGCTGAAATATTTGTTTTACCATGGGTGCAGTTGTTGGTCTGCTCTCATTGCTGCCCAGCTGAGGGGAGAGAAAGGCTCCTGCAGTCAGGTCAAAGGGAGGAGAAGGAGACATTTCTGCCTTTTCCAGTTCAAGATCTGCTCTGTGCTTTTATCCGTTCCTGTCTTTCTCATGACCTTTTCCAGTTCAACAGAAGAAACTGAAAACTATTCATTTGACTCAACAACCCTGAAAGAATTTTATTACCTAATATATATATATATATATATATATATATATATAATTATTTATTTATTTTTTCGATGTAGAAAACTTTTTCTAGTTGTTCCCGTACATTGATTACTATGATTTATTGAACCTGTGAAGGTAGAAAGCAGCTGTGAGGCATCAAATGAAACAGACAAAAGTGATTAGTTAATCCTAACTAGTTATTTTGTGTAGTTTTAATCGACTCTGGTAACCCTGAATCAGAGTTTACAGTTTAATAGACCTCCTGCCGCGTTTCTTTGTCAGCTCCTGTATGTTGTGTGTAGTCTGGAACAACATAAACCCATGAGTTAGTCATAAGCTAATTTCAAATGAATTCCTACATTTCTGCAGAATATAATGATTTTTCTTTAGCTTACGACAGCATCATCATAATTTAAAGACTCCTGGTAATGCTTTTAAAATAGATTGAAAGACAGTTGAAGTGGGTTTGTACAAGTACAGGAAGTGTACATTTGAAAAGTAGCCTCCATCAATTAACTGCCACCTCCCATTAACCCATTTTCTCTACTAAAAACTTAATCTTGCATTCATGAGGAACTTTCCAAAACAGATTTGTACAAATTTCATTGAAACAGTCAAATATGTTGGTTTAGTTTTTGTTGACCTTTATTAAAGGGTGAATGTGAGCTGTGCAGCTCAGAGAGACACAGTGACTTAATCCATTATTATTTTTTTTAGAATCCTTGTTCAGTTTCTTTCATTGTAGACCATCTGCTCTCTCTTTGAGCTGTGTGGATGCACTCACTCATTCATGAGTGAAAAAGTTCCCTGAACAAAAACAAAAAATCAACCTCTCTTTTCTCTATTTGAGGAAAGCCGTGAACTTGACAGAAACCTCCCCTCCATATGCTGTGTCTTGTCCAGCAGTTATATTTATCAGGACACCTTGGTGGGCGTTTTCCCTCCACAGCGCGACAAATGCAGCTTTGAGCTTGACACCTGCCCACCATGTGTGTCTCAAGGTCAGTTTTGCAGACTGAAGAACAGGAGACGTCTCATTCAGCCGACACGTTTGCTGTGTGGCCTCCGGACAAACAAAACAAGCTCCATGACTATCAGAACTCCACACGCGTTTGTGCTCAAAGCCAGACTTTCTGACACACAGAGAATGTCACAGAGACGGGAGAAATCTGGTGACCTGAAATGCATGAGCCAAACATGGTCCAACCACAATCTCTCGGTATCAATGATTCATTACTTTGCTGCCACTCAACTTCTTGTTGCTGATTGCTTTCTTTGGGTTCAGCAGTGCCTTGTCTGCTGCAGTATTCTGAGTTAAAAGAACTCCCCAGATTTTTAAATAATTAAACTTGTGGCCAATAACATAAACCTGAGGTATTCATGGATTATTCAGCAGAAGCATTAAAGAATGGAGGAAACAACTGAAGTCTTCCTTTCCTTTCTCTATAAAGCTTCTCATTCCAAAACTTTGTGAACTGCTGCAGTGAATTATTAAAAACAAGAAGCCATTGATGAATATCTGTGATGGTAACTTTACAAGCTTGCATCTTTCTTTTTATTATGACCTCAAAGTCAGTGCTCTTTTTTCCACATGTCTGTGCGCTGACACAGATTATAGATGTTCTGTCTGCTGCTGAGGTCTCTGTCACTGTTTCCCCTTCAGCCTCTTTCATCCCTCAGTCGCCCCAGCAGCTCCTGTCGATTCAAATCAAGAGCTGGTGGGATGGTGACAGAAGTGGCTGTGCTGCCGAGAGAGGAACCATCCTTTGGGTGCTGAACCCTGAGCCCAAACTTTGACTTTCCACAGAGCAATCTGGAGCGTCCACTTTCACAGCACTTTTAATTCTGCTTTACAGCATCTAAGGCCAGCTGTGTCACACACCAAAAGCTGAGATGGAGAACCAAAGCTTAGAAAACGTCTTTGTTTGATCCCAGCAGCAGAGTTCTTTTCATTAGTCCATGTTTTTTCTGACCCACAGGTAAAGCTAATGCTAGGTTCACACTGGATGTGGAAGCGCCGTGAAGTGGAGTTCGCGAATCATCCGCTCTCTCCTGCAATTCACTCCAGACCCACATTTTTCCGTAACTATCAACAGGCGCTTCTGCTAGAGCTTTTTTTTTGTTTGATTTTATCATCATGGGTAAATTAACAACCTAAAAATATCAGCCCATGAGAAAAAGCAAATAGTTAGTAGGCCTTCACTTCTTCAATTTCAATTAAATTCAATTTTATTTATATAGCCCAAAATCACAAAGGAAATTTGCCTCATTGGGCTTCATGCAGGTAATTTTACAGATGTAGAAAAATACTCATAAAATATGAACAATGGTTAATAACTAGTAGATTAAATAAAACTGGTTATCCGTGCCCTTAGACCCTCCCTCCCGGTAAGGAAAAACTCCTAAAAAAATCTGAGTCAGGAAAAAAGAAGAAACCTTAGGGATTCCCACATGAAGGAGAGATCCTATCCCAGGACGGACAGGTGATACCAGAATAGTTAAAGAAAGATTAGCTTCTACAACTACGTATCTGAAAGAGTTCATTCAGATGGAGCTGAGGGACAAGTGATGATGAAGTCCATAGTCAAAGTGAAGCAGAAGTGCAGTCCACGACCAGGAGCAGGAGGACAGACGACCCAGCAGGAATCACTCTCACTCAGACATGCAGGATGGTGTCGGGGGCGTGGTCCACGGCCAAGAGTGGGAGCGTGGGCGATCCACCGGATCCACCAGATCTGAAATCTCTCCCCCCTCCCCAAAGGAGAGTGGGAAAGAAGAACAACATGTGAATGGAACTGCACCAAAAAAAAGCATGGAGAACTAAATACAATAAATAAAGAATAGAAGAGAGGAGAAGTAGATGAGAATAGAGAACAGAACCCCAGAGCTGATCTGGATAATAACCATGATAGAAAATCTAAATTTATATTTAAACGCATCAATATTAATCTAGCCTCATCAATCTATCTGTTGTTGAGAAACACAGAGAGAAGTGTTTGTGTTGTGATTGAATGTTTATTTTCATCTCTACTGTCTGTTTAGATCCAAAAACATAATCGTATTTGTCGATCGTGGTGTTTTATTGTGAAAAAATGGTTGTATTTTGAAAATAAACTGAATTTTCTCATGTATCTTGATGTAACTTCCTGTCAGAATTGACGTGAATCAAGTGTGGCTCGCACACAAAATAGACCAGACACTGAAACGGTCCGCTGCACGGTGTGAACCTTACCGTAGATTAACAAGGGCGCCAAATGGAAGCAGCCTCCATTCCACGCCACTTTGTGGTGCTTCCGCGTGCAGTGTGAACCATAACAGGTATGATTCTCATCTTTAGGCCTTCCTCTGATGAACTACACATGCTGCAAAAGAGGCTCAAACACCCGCTTTTTTTCCCTTTGAGTTTCAGAGAGATGCAATCTGTTGAAAGGGGAGAGGAAGCCAGCATCCCCCAGAAGTTCAGCATACCCTTTGGGTTGCAGATCCAGCAGCTTTGTGACAGCTAAAGCAGGTAAACAAACAAACAAACAAACAGTTGACTAAAACAAATCAAGACTTTTTAGTTGATTTTATGACAGGAAGCTAATGAAATTTCCCACAATGTGGCACTTTAAAGGCGAGGAATTATTATTTTTTCTCAAAAGGTTAAAAACAGTTGGTTTGGTGATTTAAAATGAAGAATATTAACCCTTTTACGCCACAGCCCCGGTGTTTATGTTCTCCTGCTTTTCTCCTTCAGGATCTACTGGAATTACATTGATCGTGTTAACGGTTAAAAAGTTACAGCAGGTTAAAGATTTTGTGCTTAAGTGTCACCGGCGATGCCTCGGGTGTTAAAGGGTTAAGCATGAACTCTACTCAGATTAACCTGCTGAAACTGGCACTAATAGACGCTGCAGGAGGAGCTGTGATTGTTCAAATGTAATCAGCTGACAGCAGAGAGGAAGCTCCCATAATCCTCTGTGGGTGGTGCTCTTTTATGCTTCACGTCTGTTTTTTTCAGACTACTATGACATGCTCTCCCTGTCAGCCCTCTAAACTGAATGACCTTCTTATCATGCAACACATCTTGTGTTTCTGATGAGCCAGGATGCATTTTGATCTTTAGAATTTGCCTTAATGTAACCAATAAAATAAGCAAAAATGCAGTAAATTTAAGACTGATGAATGATGATGTGCTACCCTTAGAATAATTTGGTTTTTAGTGTCAGATGAAAATGGAAAAGGTTCATTTTATACATCTCATAATTCAAATGCAAAAAAAGAAGAGTAAACTACTGACTTAACAGACTGAGATAAGGGAAAAAGATGTTTTTTTTTCTCCAGTGCTTTACCATAGCCTGTGTACATAGTTAGAAATTAGGTGTAAGTTAGGAGGATGCAGAGCATGATGGAGGCGGAGCATGATGGAGGCGGAGCATTTGCTGCGGTGAAGTTCAAGTCCCACTCTGATCATCTTCTGATCTATATTCTAATCGTTCCCAGTGATCCTTTATTATGATTACGCTGTTTTTTGCCAAAATAAAAAACACAGTTTCTGCACAGCAGCAGGAGTTCATCATACATTCACCTCTGAGTTGTGGGTGGGACGTTTGTGCATAAGTAAGCCTCCACTCATTTCCCATGATCCCTTTGTTCTCACTCTCTCCCGCTATCTTACAACTCATCACATGACTTTTTGTTGTACCATGACCTTTTTAAAGTTATAAAACCGTTGTCGTTATGCATATTTGAGCGCTGGAAGATCTGCGCTAACGTAGCTGACTGGTGACTATTTGTGACGTCATTGAGTGAAAGTGACGTCTGAATTCTGAGACACCATTTTTCATAACTCTCCATTTGGAGGAGAGTTATGGATATTTGGAGGGTAAATGAAGGGGAAGGAAGAAGGGAAGAATTCAGATTGGCCTTGATGTCAGACATGATCAGTGAATTATTTACTGGTCTTGCCTATATTGACCATGTTACTGCTGCTGTCTGTAATGCAGTTTCTGCTCCAAAGACAGGTCAGCACTGATTGTTTGTCATCAGTTTATAAAGTTAGTTTTTTTTACATTTGAATGAAATATTTGTGTTTCAGATTGATTAATGGATGAATGGGTGAGTTTGAAAGCTCAGGCTCTTCCAGCTGTCTGGAGTCTTTCTGATTCCTGCTCCAAATGATTTTCTTGACTCAACTTTTCACTGCGACTGTCCAGCTTGATCCAGTCAAACGTCCTCACTGCAATCAGAGTTTCATCTTCAGGTTGACCTCCTCACACAGAAACGCAGACATCACCATGCACATACACATGCTGTTCAGTTCTCCTCTGCTGCACACTGCTCATTGGTGTAGAAATTAAAAAGGCTTAACACACACACGATTTAATAAGTTCTGCAGCACAGCCTCTAAAGGAGCTGTACTCGTGTGAACGCTTGCTGGGATTGAGAGCGTGTCGCTGGTCAACGCAGGCACAGCTTGTTAAAAAGTCAATTAAAGGGAAACAAAGACGAAGCCGAGAGAGGAATTGTTTCTCTTTGCAGCTGTTTTCTCCTGCAGTCTGCAAGCAGCTTTGGTGAAAGAGTGCAGAGATGTTTTACAGGTAAAGTCTATTTCTCTCAAAGGAAAAAAAAAAAAAGAGTCACAGTCCAAGATTATGGCGTCTCTGTGTAATTCAACAGCTCAAACGGTTGCTGTGACACACAATTTCACACTTGCTCTCTAATCTTTTCTACTACTCATGTGAAAAGAGCTGTTTTCAAGATGCTTAATACAGCAGCTTTTTAGACTCAGGTAATCTGTTGTAAAAATTCTCTTTATTGAATCTGTGCATGAGGCACTTTAAAGTTAATCAGCCGGAGACATCTGCAGATATATGAGGGGGAAAGCCGGTGGCTGAAAGGGCAACTTAAAAGTAGCAGTGATGAATCTGTCACGACTAACTGGATCCCATAGAAGTGAGAGGAAAAGGAGGTTTTACTCCGCTCATAGTTTACTCATAGTTTTGTTCTCTTTGGAGTCATTGAGTGCCATGTTGAAAAGCATAGTCATAAAACACAGAAAACTTTAAAAATGTGTGTCATAAAGAGTTTTTTGACATTTCACATCACTGCAAAGAGCCTTTAGCATGTCAGCTTTTTGATCATGTGACTCAGTAGAACCACGGACGTGTCAGCATGTATGGTTCTGTCTGTTTCCCCTAATAAAGGAAACTTTTATTTTATTTTATTTAATAACAATATATAAGAACAAAACAATACAAAACGAAATTATAACAGTTAATAAATGGAAAGGAGCAGAAAGAAGAAAACTTATATTATCTGCCCCATTGTTAAATCAATACAATGCATCAAACAAAGAAAAAAAAACATATCTACATAAATATTAAGTCCAGCCTACATTTTAAATGAACATATAAACATAAATTTACATAAATAGTTATGAAAAAAACCCTTATTTTATCATATTTACCTACACAAGGTTCTGGACACGACATTAACTACTTAATGTTTTATGAGATAATTTTTCTGCATATTATCTATAATATTTACTTAACATCACATTTTTAATGATACTCCTAAAGGCAGAAGTTGCTGTTGTCTTTTTAGTTTCTTTATCCAGTTTATTCCATATGTTAAGACCGTACACTGAAACAGATCTCTCCAATACCTTTGTTCTAAATTGTCTCCTTACTTTGGAATTAAAATGAAGACCAAGCATAGACAACTTTTCTATCCAAAGGTGTCACAAAAGGGCCAAGTCTAAGTCTAAGTCTAAGTCTAAGTCTACAGCATCCAGTACCGCATCCAGTACAGTATCCCAAGGTTTGTGAACCCTTGATTTTATGAAGAGTCAGCACGTCAACAAGTGATGCGTCGGGGACACCCAAAACATAAAAAGTGACGTGGAGGGGTCCTTAACCAAACGTCAGCATGTGATGACTTGGGATGAGAATGAGTTGCACGGACACGTAATGAAATAAAGTTGAAATGATGGATAAATACAGAAGCCCCGAGGCTGAACATGGGGGCTGGAACAGGGGCCAGAGCTCTGAAAAACGTTTGGGTTCTCGTGGTTCTTCTTAGGTCTAGAAAGGTTTCATGAGTGGACACTTTACAGTGTTTCCACTAAACCTGTCCTTTTCAGTTTCCTTTTAAAAATCTCAGCAGATATTATTTTAATCAGAGAATTTTGAAGTGGATATTTCCTTTCAAGGGTCCAAGCTAAAGTGCACCTCTGTCTATTTCGGTTTATGGAATAATGAATAACTTTAATTACTAAATCTGTTTTAGTGGTAAAAGTAGCTTTAAAAAGAATGTCAATAGCAGAGGCTGAAATACGTCCTTCCAATGATGACAATGCACATATTTTTAAACGAAACCCTGAGGAGGTCAACAGGCTTTTGAGAGCCCAATTAAGCAGAGAATATAAATAATTTAGTCTCCTTGTGGACGAGTGAAGAAAGACGCTTTCAAATCATCTGCATAAAAAGGTTTTTGAAGAATGACACTCAGAGCTTTGTTTTATCAGGCAATTATGAACCAATCTCTCCTAATCCTCCTTAACTATTTATAAAACATGCTAATTCACAGCGCATCCCGGAAGAGCTCAGATTATACAGCACAGTGCATATTTTTATGAATTCTGTGTAATGTGAGAACATGACTAAAATCACATCCTACCCACTCACATGATAACAGAACTCTTCTGTTCATTTGATCACTATAAACACAGACAATTGTCTGTTTCAACAGACGTGTGTGTAAAACAGACAGAAACAAGGAGGAGGCTGTTTGAACCAAGTCATTTTTTAATCATAAACACAATCAACATTATTATCGAGTTAACGGTTGAAAAGTTACCGTATGTTAAAGATTTTGTGTTAAAGCATCACCGGTGACACCCAGGTGTTAAAGGGTTAACAGCTAAAAATGAGTCTACATAAAAACAGCTAAACCAGGGGTCTGCTGCCTTCGAGAGCCAATCAGGTCGCTTTCTCACCAACCACAGCTTTGCAGGAACCACAATGTCTTACGAAAATAAGACACTCCTTTTGTATTTATGTTATTTTTACTATTATGAGAAAAGTCAACAAATTATTGTTTTTGTGTATGAATAAAACATAAACACTATGACACATTTTTCTAAAGTAAAATTGGCTAAAGTTAAAGTCCCACTATTTGTCCCACACCTGAATGTGTGAAATTTTTTCTCTGCATTTGACCCATCCCCCGGGGGAGCAGTGAGCTGCAGACACAGCCGCGCTTGGGAACAATTTGGTGGTTTAACCTCCCAATCCAACCCCTTAATGCTGAGTGTCAAGCAGGGAGACACTGGGCCCTATTTGGTCTTTGGTATGACTTGGCCGGGATTTGAACCCACAACCTTCCAATCTCAGGGCAGACAATCCTCCACAAGGCCACTGAGCTGGTCAAACCTTAACCACCGCATCCTACCGGCTATCTTTTGACTTGACTCCTTTTCAAAATAAAAGACAGAGGATCATCTCAATGCAGCAAATGTTGTATTACACTAAGTTCAGACTCGACATGGAAGCGCTGCAAAGCAGGCGGGGAGTGGGGAGCGCGCAGTGTCCGTTCTCCTGCAGTTCACACCAACGCACATTTTTCTGTGATGGTCGACAGGCGCTTCTGCTAGCTTTTTTTGTTTTCGCCATCATGGCTAAGTTGATGACCCAAAAATTAGCCCATGTTTCTGCTGACAAGAAGCAAGTAGTTAGTAGGCTTCTGTAACCCTTCTGCTCTCTTTAGCTTGTTTACATTAAAAGAGGGGTCATCTGGACCCCACAAGACAGTGTGCTGAACTTTTTTTTCTCATTTTTTCTCGTAGTCGAGCCTGGTGGAGTGATATATCTTCAAATTGTTTGTGAATGACTGAAATAAAGTTTGACTGTTTTGTTTGAATGAATGCCCCTCACAGTCAGAAAAATAGGAAACTTTTTAACACGAAAAACTTTTTTTTTCATCATAATGGCAGGGTCAAAGAGCCACATGTGTCTCTGGGGGCTCAGGCTGCAGACCTGAGCTGGTAAACAAATCCAAAGTTCTACACCATTTGGAATTGTATCAGCAGCTCTGATTGCATTCATAAAATTCAACCTGTCTTTTTCCCAGACTTATGAGACAGGTAAGACTTAGCATGAAAGGCTGCAGGTGCAGGAGACCTAACACCTACAAAGATCAGTAAGGATGAAAGAGTTTTATGAAAGAAAAACAAACGTTTCTGCTTCAAGGACTGAGTCCTCCATCTGAACAATGGCCTCATCTCAGAGGATGAACATGTGAGTTCACCTCCCTCCTTTTCTCTTCAAAGCAGCTGTTTAAGCGCTCGACTAGAAAGCAAACATCCTCTTCACACCTGTCTTCATCATATCAATATTTCACACAGTCTGGACAGCTATTAGCAGAAAGGAGCCTGAGTTTCTCCATTCTCAACCACATCTAACACCTCCTTTGTATGGCGGTGATAAGCTGATAAATATATCACATCTGGCCTCACCTGAGTGTGTGGGCGTGCACGAGGCCCTGAGTTCGAAGGCGCGCATGTGACAGCCCCAGCGACACCTGGCTCCAGCGTGGAGCCGTGTACGTCGTAATGAGAGAAAGTGTCAGGCATGTGCGACGCGCATCCAGCTGAGAGATGAGCACAAAGACGACCACAAGCAGCTCCTCGCACACTCACACCTTCTCCCCACATAAGCCACATGAAGGGGGGATAATCACATTTTCTGTCAAACTGAAGAGGTGATGGCAACTCCAGGAAGAAAAAAGCTGCCGGCATGCTAATGTGTTTCTTTTTCTGCAAGAATCAGCTCCCGTTGCCACTCAACTTTCAGTGGAGAAGCAGGTTTGTCCTCAGTGGAAGGTAAGCATGGATCAAACCCAGGCCTTTGATTGGTAGCTCATTACCCTCCCCTTAACACAGACAACAACCCCACAAAAAAGCAAAGAGAAGCGGAACAAGGCTGTGTGCACACTGCTCTGAAACCAGAAGGAAGAGTCTCCAGGTTTTCACTGGTTTTGTGTGATTTCTATGATTTGCAACTTTAATTTCCCATGATCTCTGGACTACAAGCCGCTACTTTTTCATAGGTTTTGAATCATGCGGCTCATCCAAATGTGTGACTATTCTGTGGATTCTTTTCCCCGCTAGAAGCGCCCTAACCAGAATTAGAATCAAAAATAAGAAAAAACTTTAAAAAAAAATCAATGCAAAGAAGAATAGCCTACGCTACTTCTTCTTTAGCAGATAGAACAGGCATGACCAATTCCTAACTGGTAGTTATAATCAAATCCTCACCCCTTCATCATGGAAACCACACGAAGAAGTGTGTATGATGCAAGCTTAAAGTTGAAGGCCGTCGAGCTGGCTGTCCAGGAAGGAAACCGCGCTGCTGCACACAAGCTTAGCATCAATCAATCTATGGTGAGACGTTGGAGGTGGCAGAGGGAAGAGCTCATGCAAAGTCAAAAATCAAGAAAAGCTTTCAGAGGGCATAAACACAGTCCTGTGAACACCGAGAGCAGGTGGCACTGTTCAGAAGGAATCTGTTCAGGAACATTTACAGTACAAAATCTTTCTATACATGCAGCAAATGTAGAATTTTTCCACATCGATATCTGCGGCTTACAGCCCGGTGCAGCTTCTACATCTACGATTTTTTTTTTTTTTTTTTTAACAGAGCGGATTCAGCTATTTACAGGTGTGCTCTATAGTCCAGAAAATACAAAAACACAACAGATCATGTACAATCACCCATCACATCATATGTGTCTAGGTTTAAACACTCTGACTGCAATCTAAACAAAAGCTTTCATTAAAATGGTTTGGTTAAAATCAGAAACTGAAAACAGTTTTCAAGGCAAAATCAAAATAAAGTGTTAAATTCATAAAAATAAAATGTGATATTTTTAAAAGCTTAATGTAAGTTTCAAGTCCAAAAAAGGAAAATAAGTAAGAAAAAGGAACTCTGATAAACTGTCAGCGACTTTCTTTACAATTGAAGATCAAATCTTTGTTGGAAGAATCTCACCAGTTGTTCTGGTTGAGTCATTTCTTTTACTGCTCTTATGAGTTGAGATAATATATTGAAAGTGAACCATTCCTCTCCCAGAAGATGTTTTATGTATAAAAACCCGAAGGAACAGTTAAAAAGTAAATCAAGGTTGAGACAGCTTGCTCTGAGCAGGGTCACTCTGACCCGTTTGCTTCACTTTAATCAAACTCTTCAAGCATCCATCATTACTCTGATGCCAGACTTTTTAAAGATGCTTTTTCTTGATTTAACTTCACTCTAAATGACTAATGTGCTATATTTATAGTGTATAGATGAATGCAGAAGTAACAATTAGATTTTTACAACTGCATGAGGTGTGACCTTCAGCCTTGGTTTCCAACATTATCAGTAGATCCTGTGAACTCCCTGTTCCTTGGAGAAGGCCCGCAAGCTGCCACAGCACCGCCTTATCTCTGAGTTCCCACCACCGGTGGAAGGGAAGGTCTTTCAGGCATTTCTTATCACAACACCAGAGGAAAGAAGGAGCTGAGAGGAGGAGGAGCAGAGGTAAGAGACTCCACCGTGCAAGGCCACCAGCCTGCTTTCCCATGCTCAGATCATCACTCCCATGTGTGCAGAGAAAGATCTCATCTCCGTCGGAGTGAGACCTTCATGCAGAAAGACAAAACAGCAAAGCTGTTGGAAAACAAACAGCCTGATGACCCCGCTGTTTCACACAAACGAAGTGTGCTGACTCAGGATGAAGTTGACCTCTTAGCAACTTTTTCCTCATAAATGTGGTTTTCCCAAATTACATATTGCACAATATGAGACATTTGTCTCTGACTTTGGAAAATCTCAGTTGGATTTTAAATAATAGAATAATTTCTAACAGTAATAAAATCAGTCAAAAAACAGAAAATCCCCTTGCTCACATTTAATGAAAAGACAGATGACCTTTGCTTCAGTTAAAACACCTTTTAATCACATTTTATTATGACTTTTTTTTAAAACTGACACTCCTCAAACCATTCATGGAAAGAACATTTTTCACACATATATTATTTTCTAAAAAGCTTGTTATGTTTTTGAACAAGTTTTGAAAGAAAAGGCAAATTTTCCTTGTTAGAAACATTGCGTTTGCTTCTCTCTGTTTTTTTTTAAGACCAGCTCTGTCACTCTGGAGCATTTTCTCTTCAGCTCAGAGACACTTCCAGACCAAAGCAACATAAAAAAAAACCCAGCAGAATACTGGCTTTTTTTTCAATAAAGTAATTCTTCCAATGTAGTCCACAATTATAACTCAAAAAAAGTTAGTGTCTGCTTCCAAAATGAAGCAGAAATCCAAGATTTTCTTTCTTTTTTTAGCCTGATTTTGCAGCCATATGGAAGCTGTACTTTGACTGACATGTGCTTGTCAGATCCTGAGCATAAGCCCCGCCTCACATGGCGCGTCCTTCAAATTAGATTCCATGTAGACCATTCTAGAAGAAAAAAAAGATTTTGAAGCTACTGGAAGCTACATCAATTAGACACTAATTTCTCCCTCATCCTGGTCGGTTCATGACAATATTGTTTGACATTAAAGTGGTCGTGGTCTTAAAAAGGTTTGGAACCACTGATTCATGCCACGTGCACGGATGCAAACTCCTTCCATCACTGACTGATTTGAATGTCTTTTCAGTATAAACCTGACATCTGTTTTCTTTTAGAATTATGGGTCCATCTCATCTCAGAACGTGTCCACAGACTGTCTGTCCAACAGGAGCTGGTGCTCAGAAGACTGTTGATTTACAGCTTACGTAACAGCATATGAGATGGCTGTTCTGGTGTAACAAAAGTTTGATTGTGAGGACGCACTGAACACTGTGGCATGTCAGTTTCTCCCGCAGCGCCGCCGAAGGGCCTAAAGATCATGACTGTGCTGTTCTGCAGTGGCCTTGAAGCACTTTTCTCCACTTTTACTGGATCTCTTCTCAACACTATTATTGAGGAATTGCTCACGTTCTTTAAGTACATCATTGACGAGGTGCATCTTCCCATTATTTGGAACATTTTTGTAAAACAAATGAAATGCACATTTCTGGGTCATGATGTTCGTCTTTAATGAGTTGGCGTCAATGTGTGATTGAGGCCCTGCGACAGACTGGCGACCTGTCCAGGGTGTATCTGACCTTTACCCATCAGTAGCCAGGCTAGGCTCCAGCACCCCTGTGACCCTGAAAGGGACAGAGTGGCCAAGAGGATGAATGAATTAAAATAAAATTTAAAGTAAAATTAATAGATAAAGAAATAAATAACTTATTGTTTCAGCCTTTTTATACAAAGTTAAAATTTCTCTTTTTTTTACTGATTAGTAGTATTAATTATTATTAGTTAAACTCAGCAATGTTATTTTTTTATTGTACATAATATTTCACTTTAATAAACTGGGTAAAAGAAATGCTACTCTAAAATGTGTTTGTTCTTTTTCAATGTTTAGGTTGAAATTTGTTTTAGGAAAATATTGCAACTTTGATCACAATTCCTTAGAAAAGTTGTTGCTTTTTATGCCACAGCAATCATGAAAAATGCCCACAACATTATGGGGGGGCTGGTATTAGATTCCCATCCATTCACTTTCCAAGTGCACATAATCCCTGTCGGGGTCACAGGATCACTGAGGCCCGTCTCCGGCATGTGGGTGAAGGCGGGGCAAACCCTGGACGAGAGTGGAGTACAGATCTATCCAGATATCACTAGTATTGATACCAAGTCAGTATTCTTGTCCAATCAATACTATATTGGTGGTGCTGATTTTTTTAATTGACACCTGTTTGCAGGCTGCCGGACTCCCCGCTCCTGTGTCGGGACATACCAGGCAGACAGACATTGTTACCCCGCCCCTTCTTAGGTATTGCACCATTACACACACATTGAAATCAAACAAGTAAGTTCCTGCTCATGTTCTTCAGCACTCGCACATAAAACAAACAAGAACGGCAAATGATCAGAGAGATTAATCAAACAAATAATCAAAAAATTGCCCAAAATACTCGACAGTGATTGAAACATCCATGCCAGCTGAGAAGCAGGGCTGTGAGTTGGAGAAAGTTAAAGGCAAAAACTCTCGACACGATCTTCTCTTTAACAATAACTTGTAACCAACACTTTAGTGGTAATTGAAGCCTTTGGGGGTTAAGTTGTTTTCATACATATTCTATTTTCACCAGCTCTTGGTTTTGTTTTATAACTTTTTTATGTCATGTTTCCTTTACTGTATGTTTCCCTCAACAGCACTTATTTGTTTTAATATGTTTACTGTTTGTGTTTGCTGTTAATTTAAGAGTTTTCTGCATAAAAAGTTATTAACTAATATTAAAGCATAGTCTCTTCAATATTAAACATTTTTCTGATTCTGCCCCGAGTTTTTAACTTTTAAATAATTGAAAGTTAACATGAAAAAAAAACATCTAAGGTCATGAAAATGAGTTGAGATTTAACAATTAAATGACACATCCACTTTATTTTTTTTAATATTGGTTCTGGATCAGGGTTCTCAAACTCAGTATACCTTGGGTCCTTGAAGGCAGAGTCTGGCTGAGATTGGGCTGTATGGGGTTCCATTCGTGCCAAAAATATGTTTTTGCATCCACTATCTATGTCTTTGGTCCATTGACTATGTCTACTGAACACATTTATTGAACGCTTTTTTATTTCTATGTACTAAGCAATATCTTCTGTGTCATGTGAAACGACAAGAGCTAACGACGTTAGCAACTGTTGCTAAGGACTTTTCTGACATTTTTGGCACAAATGGAACCCCATATGGCATTGGCTGCATTTATTCAGAAAATTATGTGTGAAGAGTAGCTTTCTAAAAAAAAAGTAAGGAACTGATGGATATGGGGACGGGGGTGTCCGTATTCCTGCCCTTTGACTGATCTGGTCCCTGGTGTGATAGAATCCTCAATACTGTTTCCTCACAGCAGAGCCAAGCCTTAAGTTTATTTTACAATTCTCATTTATAAGTCATTTTTATAAATATTGTGTGTGGGATCATGAGTTGTATGTGTTGGGGGGTAGGGGGGAGCGAAGGTTTTCTTTTTGTATATGTTTTTGTTTTTAATGTAAAGCGCTTCGAGCTGCGCGAAGTATGAGAAGCGCTTTTTTATAAATAAAATTTGATTGATTGATTGATTGAAAAGTATCCCTGTCTCAAGCCCGGTCAATGTCACGCCCCCAAGAGCTATATACCCCATTGTGATTGGTTGGTTCATCAGCTCATTAGCTCCGCACATAGCAAAATTTAATTACTACAAAACAGGCACTACCTTTAAACTTTCATATTAACGCGGGGAGCGTAAAATATTGTCTTGGGGGCCAAAAATGGCCGCCAGTTTGAGACCCCTGTTCTAGATGTATTGGCAATATCGGGTTATAATTACTCAGTAGCAGGTCGATACAAAAATGCAGAATCCCTCACCACTACTGCATGGTTTGCCAGCCTACAGCAGGACAACACAGACAAACGAGCACATGAACTCACTCCTACGGACTATTCATTGAATAATTAAGCTTTGAAGGATGTTACTGTGGGAGGAAGCTGGAGAAAACTCACATGACCAAAGAGAATATGCAAACTCCACACATAAAGGCCCAGATGGGATGAGCCAGGCCCCTCTCACTGTGAGGTTAGCATGCTAACCACTACACCACCGTGCCACCCTTTGGAGAAGCATTTTCCCCCAAAATGAACCACAGCTCAAATAGGGGTCTCTTTCATCTCATTTATACTAACCATTCTGAGTTTATGGGATTTTCACACTAAAAACTCTCCAGTTTGTAACCTAACTATGAGGTTAACCCTTTAAGACCTGAGGCATTGCTGGTGACGCTTAAACACAAAATCTTTAACATACTGTAACTTTTCAACCATCAACACAATAAATCTACTTGATCAGGTTAAGAATTTAAAAGTTTGGAATTTAAAAGTTACAGTAAGTCAAAGAACATAAACAATGGAGCTCCGGAGTTAAAGGGTTAAAAGAAAGACTAAGATTTTGTCTAAATTCTTTTAACTTAGGAGGAAAAAACGCAACATAAATTGGGTTTTAATGAAACCACCAAGGCCCCAAAACTTAGCATCACTCCAAAAAGTAACTCAAAAATATATGAATAACTCACAAGTTAGATTATTTTTCCTGGTCTTTAATCAACTGGCTTCTTGGTGTTAAGAAGAGCTTCAACACACACTCCTCCAACTTTTGCTGAATGCTCAGTTTTGATCCACTTCTTCCCCCCTCCTTACCTGACAGATTACAGAACAACGGCTGCTGACTCAATGAACAGGACCTGGAAACCGCAGACACTCAGGAAACAACATCCTCCATATCAGATGTTTTCATTTGGATACCTGTTTTATCCTTTGCAATATCACATGTAATGACAGCAGAACAGCCTAAAATCATGACAGTGTTCCACCTCAGCCCCACGCTCAGTCTGTGACATCACATTCATTCAGTGACTGCAGGCTGTTTTCTGTTTTTCCAACAAAAGATGGACTTGTGTTGCAGCCGGGTCAAACAGTCAAGGCAGCGTGGATGAATGATACATAAAAGTTTATTTTTTCATTCAACAGACCTTTACACTTTGATTGACTGTTAAATTCTGTATTACCTGTGACTCCACAAAGCCGAGTCTTTCAGCAGAACCTTATCACGCCAAGTTGTGTTGACACGTTGTGACTCCAGAGGGTCAGTCAGCTCACACAACCGTTTGCTTTCATTCCCTGTCAGCTTCCTGCCAGGCCCTGTAATGTCTGCTTAACTTACTGTGTGGCTTCTTGCACTCCCTGTGATGAACAGGAGAAGATGCATGTAAAAGGCATCAGTCATTCAGCCAGCAGAGCAAAAATGTTCAAAGCAGAACAGCAGACGCATTACTCAGACCTGTGTCAACGTGAATCCATCTCCTCACTGTGTTAACAAAACTCTGTCTTTGTTAAGGTTTTTTTTTTACCACAGTCATTTATAAATCACATGCTTTAGTTTCTTATTCACACAAAGGGCTTTTTTGTATATCAGGTCAACACATTCTCATCCCCAAGTCGTCACATGTGACGTTTGGTTAAGGACCCCTCCTCGTCACTGTTGGAAGTTTTGGGTGTCCCCAACCCGTAGCTTTTTAATGTGCTGTTTTATTTATTTATTTATTTTTTGTAAAATCAATGGTCTACAACCCTCAAGACGTGGTATCGCTTTTAAAAGAAGACAATTTAATCATGAAAAACTGAGCTGTGGAGATTAAAGCCATATTTTATACATTTATGGTTTTTAGGCCACAAACACTTAAAGAACGTGTATTTTTCTACTTTGAGGTAGGGACTTTGTGGCTCTCGTCAGATTTTAGTCCATAAGAAACTGGATCATGTGGTTCTTTGAGCAGTAAAGGTTCCTGTTCACAGCCAGGAGGTTGTGGACCTGTGATTTAATGGGAACAGCCAACACGTAAAAAAACTATGAGATGGGGAAACCCAAAAAGTCAAAAAGTGACGAGGTGGGGTCCTGTATGTAGTTATATAAGATAAATATTACATATATTAATGGCCCTGGTTCATATCCCAGCTGGATACCTTTCTGTGCCAAGCTTACATGTCGCCCTGATGGGTTTCCTCTGGAAGTTTTGGTTTTCTTCTTCAAGATACAATTAAACCAGGATTCCACTTAATTTATCTTCACCTTGAACTGAAAAAAAACATCTGAGAATAGATATATTTTTTTATACATTTGGAGGTAAAGACAGGCATGAAGGGGTTTAAATTTGGTGTGTGGCCCTTCAGTGGACTGGTAGACCGTCCCGGTGACCTCTGCCTTCACCCTTCAGTTCCTGGATCTGATAGAAATTGATGATTTCAAGTCAACGGCTAAAAACTAGTAAGATATTTATAAAAATCAAGAGGAACTTTTCCCCTTTTTCCTGCAGTTCTGTTAGTGTGGAGGGGCAGGCGGGCTCCTGGGGAGGCCGAGCCCTCATCAGCATTGCTAAGCAGCTGGGCGAGAGACAGAGGGAGGGGCAGAGAGCACGCCTGGTCGACCCTGCAGGGAACAACCTGGGCTTTTTGAAGTGGTAATTTGCCCTGACTCCAGGGAGAGCCTCCAAATTGAAATGTCTTTTGACGACAACAGACAGCAGCAGTTGTCTTCTGATTGAGCTACCCTGAGGCTCAGAGCACAGAACAAGTAGGAATCCCATCTACAGGTCTAAGTTTGGGAAATGCGTTCTTCTGGTGACTCTGATCTGAAAGGTAATTGTCTGCGTGTCAGGGGCTGACTCCTGTTCATCTGTGAAATCTGGAAAATGCCGACAGCTAAGAAAAAGTAGACACAACTGTGGTCAGAATGATATGAGCTCATAAA
Organism: Oryzias melastigma; assembly: GCF_002922805.2. Taxonomy (NCBI): domain Eukaryota; kingdom Metazoa; phylum Chordata; class Actinopteri; order Beloniformes; family Adrianichthyidae; genus Oryzias; species Oryzias melastigma. The sequence continues at coordinate 8,501,324 of NC_050526.1, read as the reverse complement.
CTGGAGTCACATGACTGCAGCCTGTCTAGTAGAATCGTTCTCTCACATTAAAAGTAAAAATAGAAAATGTCTTACCTCAGTCATGCTACCTGAATTATGAAAAGAAGCTTCAGCTGCATTTAGAATTCAAGAATATTTCCTGTGATAATTATCTTATCCAGCTTGATTACTCATTTCCTCCTCCCTGCCTTCCTCCTGCTTTCAGAAATAGACACAGCTACATAATAGATGAAAAGAGTCACAATCACACTACAGCAGGGAACTTTTAACCTGGGAATGCTCAAACTCTGGAGCTTCCCATTGGGAACCAGGTGGCACCAGCCTGGCCCAATTCCTCCTAGACCCGGCTGAGGAGCTTGTCTCAGCATCTCATGGCCTTATTCTGTCAGCCCCTCTGCCTGATGCAGATAACCCCCTACTGCAGGGGCTTAGGGGGCTCCCCCCTGTCTCCATCTGTTTAGCTGCACCTCCAGCATCACAACAAGAGAAATGTGGGGAGAGAAAGTTGAACTTCACTAACGACATGGAGAAGACACCGACACGGCCTGTTCCAGACCAGCAAACCGTTCAGACCGAAAGAATGTTTCAACAATAGCACAGATATCACGAAGGTGCTTTGTTTCTATGTGGCCTTCAACTGGCAGAGTTCCCAAGGTTGTTAAAGGCGTGTAGTCTCCAGTGGACTTCACTGCAGTGTGCAGAACACTTTATGCTTCTCATGATCAAATATATTTGACATTCCTCCTTCAACTAAAACCCAGGGAAAAGTCACCAACCACATTTATC
>NC_050526.1:8479905-8499715 GCF_002922805.2 Oryzias melastigma | reverse complement strand
TTCTGGTTCCTCCTCCGCCCAGGCCTTCACTGTCAGATGTTTCTGCACTGAAGGACCTGAGAATATTTGAGTTTGTGCTGTTGGAGAAGACTCTGCTGTTTGCAATTCAGGTAATTTGACTCAAGCACTACAGGTTTATCCATGTTAGCCTGAAAGATGATTATTATTGGCTGTGATTGTCTGCGCAGCAGAGAAATGTAAAGATCTCCTGTGCTTGGATGCTTCTTCATTGAAGTACATGAATGGACATGACAGTTATTTATAGTGAGCAGAAGGGTAACATCGTTTCATTCTTTCAGGAAACGTCTGGATCTTTCCAATCAAGTGTCAAAGGAGAATCTGCCAGGCCAGATAACACTGTTCATTCAATATAGTTCCATATTTTAAATAGCTTTTTTTTAACTAGATTGTGACTTCCCTGTTCTCTGACACGTGATGCTCGAGTTGCGTTTGTCTGCTTCTCACCTGCTCTTGTTTGTTCCTACAAGCAGAAATTTAAGATAGTGGTGTTTTATTTCTTGTTATCTTACAGCGCTTTGACCTTCTTTTATCCTCTTGCGATAAACTAGGACCTTCTCTCTAAACCTTGAAGATATTCTGCAAGTAACAATCTTAATTCCAGATTCTCTGATCCTATCATGAAACTTTTAACATTAAAACATTAAAATTGACTTAGTTAGCCTTTCAGCAAATGAAAACTAACAGGTAGTTCATGTTTGGCGCTCAAACGATTTTAGCATAGATATCTCTGTTGTGTCTAAATTCAGTCAAAATTACAGTGAAAGACAGTGATAAGTGGTAGTATACTTTTAAAATGTTATAAAATACCAATTAGACTACTTTTTATATAAAATATTAAATACCAAGTTCCGATACCAATTACCATTTCTTTTTTCTCAAGTATATTATTTTTTACCCCAGTCCTCCAAAAGATAAAAAAAAAACAAAACATTAAAAACTGACCAGGTAACAACTTTAATGTTCGAAGTTCAAAATACAAAACCCTTTTTTTAAATCATCTACTCATGCCGTGTGTGCTGTGTTTTTGCTAAAAGTGACACGCAGAGCTCACTGCTCCTCCTCTGGTCACACAACTGATGGAGCAGTTCAGTATCAGGACCGGGGGGGGGGGGTTGGCACAAAACACTGGAGTAACTCATCAAAAATTTCTAGAAATGACACAATCATTTTTATTTTAAAATGTAATAATCAGTAAATAATACTTTAGTAAATGTGTAAATTTAGTGATGTGCGGGAATCAAAACCGTAATACTGTGATACGTGTCAGGAGTCAGCGCTCTATCTCCCCCTGTGGTCACCGATGGGAACCTCCTCCAGAGTACTGAAACACTACATCTCCCAGCAACCCCAGCGCACACTCACTGAGGGCTGCTCAGCTGACTCTCATCCACAGCTGCCAGTCATCCACAAGATACTTAAGCACTGCACAGAGCCTGACTCGGTGTGAAGTATTGTTTGTACCAACCTGCCTGCATTACTGAGCGTTTCATTCTAGACCTGATCTTCTGTCTCTGACCTGCTTCATCTCTGACTGCTTGCTACCTGTCCTGACCCTCACCTAGACTGTGACAGCTCTACTCTCTTCTTGGATGACCGCATGCTTGTGATTGACCTCTGCCTGTCTGACCCTGATTTATCTTTGTGGACTTATAGCTGTGCTTCATTCCTGTCTGAACTAATAAACCTGCTGCATGTGGAACCAGCTGTCTGCCTGTTTGTGACACTATCTTGCTATTAACACTCCCATCACTAGTAAAAGAAAAAAAACATTTTATATAATAAAAAAATGCACTGAACTACCTTCTTTCAGTTAAAGAATAGGCAGAAATAATGAAATGACTTCACTAGTATAATGAAAAAATTAAGAAGTCCTTTTTTAAAATTAAACAGCCTATTCCTTTTCCAAATGACTGTCCTCACAAGAATTCTAATCATATTTGCCAAAGATAATTACTTCTAAATATTAGAGTTTTTTACTGATGCTGGGCAAACAAAAGAAACACCCCCACAGTCTGGCTTTTATTAGATTCTGTCTGGAGAACTGTTAATATTATTTTAGCTCCGACAAAAAGGTGGCAGAGCAGAGTTTTATTTGAGTCTAATATTTTAATTGTGGAGTGCATCTACCCTGTTAGCTGCTAATGAACATGACAGATTCACAAATGAGCCCAAAGATGACTACAGGTGTTACTGCGTAGTGATTCAAGAACACACTGAGGTGCATTCTGCCTCTGACACGTGCAGAGAGAACTCACTCCTGCTCCATGCCAGCTGCTCTCAGATGAAAAAACAGCTTTTTTTCTTTTCTGAAGACTGAAACACTTGTGCTGAACTCCACAAATTCACTCCACTCACATGAAGCTCTCAGCAGGAAAAAGGAAGTGAATTGGAAACACTGCATGTTAAAGTGCTCCCATTTATAAGCCAGTTCTCCTGAGACATCATAGAAATGAGTGTCAGAACAGCTCACTTACTTGCTTTTTTATGAGTCTTTTTTAAAGTTGTGTATAAAACATACACCGTGAATCATATGAGATTTCCAAATAATGTGAATTTTTTTTTTTTTTTAAAGTTACAGCAGGAAAAAATGTCCTAAAAAAATGAAAACCACAGAATACAAGATGTTTTCCTCCTGTTACATAAGGAAGCCATAGCAGTGGAATAGAAGAATTTGTTTGGTAAGATTTCTTAAAATAATCTGTCCTGCTTTTAATCCTTAGTGGTCCTAGAACTCACAGGTCCATTTGCCGGTCTCATTGGCTGTTCATAATGAAGGAATGACACCGACCCGTCCATTATTTTTCATTCAAAACTGAATGTGAAGGTTTCAGAAACTTTTCTTAGCTTAGAAATCTTTGGTTTAAATTCATATTTGGGACACTTTGTATATTTTAAGATATTCTTTAAGATATTTTTTTTTTGTCATTTCACTTTTAAATGATACATGCCGTATACTTTTATAGCGTTTTTCTACCTTCCTCGAAGGCCAAAATTGCTTTGAATTCACAGAACCATTTATACACTGACGGTGGCTCCACTGCTGAACAGTGGCACCAACCTGAACCTGAGGTAATGTGGGGTTCTTCGTCTTGCCCAAGAACACTTCGATACATGGACGGGCAAGGCGGGAATTGAACCTGCGATCTTCCGATCAGGAGTCGACCATCCTACCACTGCAACACAGCCGCCCCACTCCGCTATAAAAATCTGTTTCCTCTCAATTTGGGGGATTTTTGCAGTACAAAAATGACTACTGCTTTGAAATTAGTTTGTGGGACAGTCTCAGTTTCAATGTGGAATTTATGAGAAATATATTGAAGATATCTATAAAAAAAAAGAAAACTGGTGTGGACTTAAAGGATGGATATCAAGGATTGCCACAAAAATAAATTATTACAGCAAAATGTAGAGTAGTAAAGAATGCTTTCAAAAAAGCCCCAGACTAAGAGTTAAGACTAAATTAAACAGTAACATTTAGCATTTCAGTATTCAGTTTAATTTAATTTAGTTTAACTATATTTAATATATTTATTGGAAATAGTATGTCTTTGAATAAGCATGTAATTGATTGTTTAAAAAAAAGCTTTCTTAGCTAATACATTTGAATACTTTTCTACCCAAATATATCCTGTTATAAACACTTCAATTCTCATTACTTCTAAACCATAATAATTGTAAAATCAGACCAGAATTATATTTTCCAAAATAAATTTGTCATATGATAATCACATGGAAATCTATTTTTGGAGAATCAAGGTCGCCAAATCACCACAAATCTAACCTTTTCTAAAAAATACTCAAGCATGACACAATGGAACCACAAAGATGAGAAGAAAAAGATGTTTTACAACTATTTCAGCTTTAAAGTGAGATGCTTTTACATTGGACTGAAAAGATTTGTTCCTGTCAGCAACCATCTACTGCTTATTTGGTAAACTGATTCACCTTCACTTAATATTATTAGTAAATGTTATTCAATCCAGACATTTTAGAGGCCCTTGGTTAACTCATACACAGAACTTTACAATCTGTAAACCATGGAACCAGAACCATGAACCAGAGCTGTGGCTACCAAACCTGGAATTTCTGAGACACTGCGTCTAATTGCTTTAAACAGAACTACACGCTTAAGGTGGATTTTGAAGACAAAACCAAATAAATGTAATCATCCCTGAGGCTCTGAAATAAACTGAGTTATTATGGGACTTTTAGCTGTGATCTACTGCATACTGTGTGCCATCTCTTTGTTGGAATTAGCATCACGTCAAATCTTTTCTGATATGAGCTTTTTCAGATGACCTGAGTCTATTTTTTCAAAAGCATGTTCCGGAAGAAAGTAGCAGAGAAGTGACCGTGCGTTTATGGAACAGTGGTAGTCTGTATTATCCTGGCCTGAGCTCATCTATTCCTTTCTAAAAGAATAATCTTTTTATTTTGTATCGAACACCTCAATGAATCAGCTTTTAGATTGTTCTTGAAGCTCCATCCTTCCAAGTGAAACCTTGTTTTATGGGCTCATGTGTTTGAGTTGACCTAAGAAAGACAGGAATTCTCCTGGCGGTAAGATTTCTTGATCAGATCTGCCATGTTCAACCGCTGGCCTCAGAGATGCAGAGAGTTCACAGAGAAGAGCAAAGTTTCATCTTCAGCTGCCTGCACTGGCCTTGACACACTTCAACATTCCCACTCCACACCACACAGACTGTGAATGTGTGTGCTTCAGAGTCCTTGTCTGGAGACCTTGAGCGTGGGGGCCTCTCGTTTGGAAGAATGAGAGGCAACAGAAGGAAAAAAAAGAAAAACCCTGAACAGATAAGAAACTTTTCCACCAGCAGGAACAAGCCGTTCTGAATATCTCGCTTCTTCGGTTTGCTGCTTCTGACGTCTGCATTGTGTCAGATAGGAGATAATAACTGTAACTGCTTTAAAGTTGACCAGGAGGATTTGGACGTAAAAAGGCTGAGAGCTGTGCAAAGGAATCCCAGGTTTTTGCATCAATGTAGCAAAGAAAAGCAGTCTTTGCTCGTTCTCCAAAAGCTTCTGCACAGGTGTACAGAGTGGCTGGAAACTCAAGGATAACCGGGATGAATGCTGAGTAAGCACAGACAACAGCTACTATGTCTTTGCTAAACATCTTCAAGGTCTCTTTGGAGGGATAAATGCTGAGCAGGAGCGGCGTTCCCAGGAGAGCTGGATCTGGATGCAGACAGGTGAGTCGTCTCCGTGACTTTTGCAAACCAGTTCATTTAGTTTAAACAACAGTTTTATGAACTAATCATGTGTTTCTACAGTTGTAACCAGAAGACTTCAATGCACTGGATTTTTTTTTATTTTACAAAATTAAACAAACAGAGACATTTATGGTGCTGTGATCCTTTTTTTTCATTTACAGCCTGCAGATTCCAGCGTGCAGCTGGAGCCACAGCGGCGGCGGCGGCAGCAGCAGCAGCGGTCATTGCACTCGCTGTTCCTTTTTCCTATGCATATACTTCTTTGAGATGTAACTTTAAAGAGGCATAAGGCATGGGAAAATGGGGCTGCAGAGGTTTTCCTCAGGGCGGACCAGCATGTGAGCAGCTGACCTGCTAACACCAGAGGAACAAGTACAGAATAAAACACAAAGGTGATTTTTTTTCCCTTTGTAGTAAATCAGTGATTCCTTTTTTTAATTCAATCCATTTTATCTCGCAAACACTGAAGTACACATTTTGCTATGCCTCTGACATTTTCATTAATAAAAAGTTGTTTTTCTTGAATACTGTCATTGAATTTTATGAATAAAGCTTTTTATATGTCTTAAAGAATGCCTATAAAGGGTTAATAAGAAATTATTACTTATAAGTTAGTCTTAATTTGCTGAATAAAACAGAAAATTAATATTTACTGTTTAATAGATCCAAACAAATGATGTTCATGACTGGAGCTATTGCATCTCCTAATAAAAATATAAATCAAATTAGATCTAAAAACAGTAGCTAACAGTGATGAATGTGTGTCCTTTTGTGAAGTCTAGATTTAAATTGTGAAGAATAAAAAATTTAATTCAGTCGTAAAGTCAGCTTAGATGAGGAATGAACCCAAAACCTGAGTGATTCAGAGTACATCAAAGACAGGAACTTTAAACTAAAAAAATGTCACCTAATTTTGTTTAAAAAAAAGGTTCTTTAAAACACAATTTCTTTTGGAAAGCAGTAAAATAAACGTTTTGATATTTGATGAGACTTAAATGTAGTTTTCAGTCTAAAGTTAAACTAAAATAAACCTAAATTTAACAAAAAGCAGGACATTTATTGATGATTTTTCAAACATCCGTTTTCCTTTACAATTTTTCTGCTCTTCTGTTTATTTTGATAGTTTTTTTTCTTCCATGTCTTAATGATTTAAAATGATGTTGGACTTTCACCACATCAAATTACATTGATTGCCTTTTTGTAGTTTAAAACATTGAGTGAACTAGGTTAATTTTTAACCTCCTTTTTTGTATTTCTCACTTCTAACTTGTGTCTCAATAATTAATAGTCACAGCTGTTAAAAAGTGAATTGTCAGCAGTTTGGCTGCAGAACAAACGTGCTAAACATGTCCAGACAGTGATTCCTGGAAATGACTAATAAAGGAGATGTAAATGAAAACATTTGGGGCAAAAAGATGTGTTTTTACTCATAATGTGTTGTCTTAAATGTGAAACGTAGTCTGTATGCAGTTTTCCTGCTGCAGGTTTACTGACCCTTCACCATTCACACACAGCTCACCTGATTTAAAAGAGATCAGTTTAATCTCGTTGTCATTCACTCAGCCACTCTTTATCCCCTCACTGTGGATCATTTATTGATACTCCAGGGCCTATTAGCACCAGCAGGGATTACTGCAGACAGAAACCTCATAAATGTATGATGTGTAGCAAAGCCAAGATCAAGATCTTTCACAAATTTGCCTCCTACTGAATCTTGGAATCTGATTATCTCTGTTTAGTGCTCACAGTCACGACTGTCAAACCCAAACAGAGGAAATGAGCAGAGCATGGAACCTCCTGATGAAACCTTTTTAGCAGCCGTCAACTAATGACTCCGAGGTGAGACAGTTTGCACTCGGCCCAGACATCAGGGCGCCGTCTCTGCCTGCTTCAAGGAAGTGTGAATTGTTCAGTCAGCACACAATCAAGCATGATGGATCTCAGTGATCCTCCAGTTACATTCCTTTTGAAGTTCCTTTGAAGATGTAAATCAGGGGCGGGTCAGCCCCTCCTGCAGGATGCAGGTAAAGGAGTAAGTCACAGCCTCAGTTTTTACTTTTATGAGTTTTAGAAAAAAGTTCAAGTTCTGAGGTGAAGTCAAAGTACTGCTGAAGCAGCAGGAGTGAGGTTTTCACACCCCCTCCATTCAGACACAGGAAAATCTGCTTCCAGGGTCCCAAAGCAATTTGTGCTTCATTGGTTTTTAGAATTAAACAGCAACCTCCTTTCTTAAACTATTGCTAGAATAATTTTTAATATAAATCTGTCTTTCAATATCATGGCTGGATTCAAGCGCCAGTTGAAAGACAAAACCGTTAAGGATGAGTCAATCAGACACGGAAGAAGATCAATCTCCACTATAGTTTGACTTTGTGCAGTTAAATAACACAAATCCCATCTACAGCATTGTTCATAATCATTTCATCAAGTGCTTCCTAACGTTGCTGCCTGTCGTTTGTAGAGAAAAACGTGACAGTCTGAAGAGGAGACGCGTGTGGAGGGCTGCAGGGCGGGAGGGGCCGCAGATGGCGGGAGCTGTCCACTCAGGACAGGGTGCTGAATCAGAAGGGACGGCAGCAGACGCGCTGGCACCGTCACAGAGCTGCTGCTGCGTGTCCTCAACCTCCCTTCTTCTTTCTCTTCTCAATCCACGTTTCGCTTTGCGGGAAGCGCACGTGGGTCAAAGACTGACTTGAGGTGGAAAAGTTAACTTTAAATCTAAGCCAAAGAGCAGACAGCCTGTTGCTGGCTGCAGTGTTGGTGAGTTTCGGACAGCAGACAGACTCATCTCATCTGAAGCGTCTTTCCCTCTGTTTCCCTGGAAAGAGCTTTCCTTTTCTCTGATCTGTGGAGGTGAACCCAACCCTCGCGCTCCGCTGCTGCTCGCTTTCTGACGCATTTTTAATTCACTGCAACTCTCTGCAAAAAGAAAGAAAGGAGAAAAACAGTCAATCTAAATGTATTTACCCCAAATCAATGCGCAAGTGGCCATCGATATCTGCTCAAAAGACAAAGTTTATCAGCGTTTCTGTTTGAACTGGTTGGGAAGTATTGGCTGCTTGATTTCGTGGTGAATTCCTGAGTTTCAGAGGGATTTGTTGACTGAAATGCCGCGCTCTGAGACAATAACCTTCAGGAAGCTCATCTCCAGAGGAGTTAACCAAACTATCACCCCGCTGCACAACAAAGCTGCGGTTTCTGAGCGGGAGTGTCTTCTGTATGGATGAGACACACGTCAGCATTTGCATATGAAGGCACCTCGGCGGAAAGACACACACGTGATGATCGCTGTAATGGAGCTCAATAGAGGCGAACCTGGACTTTTTCCCACTTCTGTGACATGCGCCCCCGACGCTCTGGCGCCTGTGAGTCTGAGTATCAGCTACCTGGCATCCCTGCCTTGAAAATATCTACATAACTCATCCGTCCCTGAACTCACCACTATCCAAAACCCCATCAGCTCGACCCAGTTTACCAGCTTCCAACTCTTTCTGACTGAAGTGACTTTAAGTGTTAGCCCCCTGGGGCCCCATACTTCATTTTGTTCACTTTGAATAGCCACAAACCAGAAAAAAGGGAAAGCTCAGTTTGATTTTCTGTTGACCTGTTTGGATCGGTCATTTGATGACGCATTCTCTGTCTCCTCCAATCAATAAATCTTGATATCTATTGTCCAAACCTAAAGATGAAAATCTTTTATTAACACTTCAACAGACTCGCCGAATAACTTACTGAGCAAAGACCACTGAATCCCAGACTCTCTGGAGCCATGAGTCCCCATGCTGAGAGGAAACTCATCAATGAGAGGCCTAATTAGGACAGATTGTAAACCGTGATCTTTGTTTGTCGTTAGCCTTTGAAGTGCAGAGGGACAGAGAAGGGTCTCCGTGATGCCCAGGAGTTTCATTTCAGTTTTAAATCTTTGTTGACTTCTTCATATGATGATGTTACACAAGCGCGGTGACATGTCAGGTGGTATGAACCTTTATCAGTTCTTTCTGCTCCCCTCGTGCCTTCGATCCCATTAGGATCAAAGGCGGGATGATCCATTCAAGTAAAACTAATCCCGTAATCCTGATTAGATCATCAAAGAAACAACACATTGCTGCATAGGATAAAATTTTATTCGATCATAAATAGAATTTTATTATTTACAAAGTCGTAATCAAATAAAAAAGGACTTCGAATTCTGGATTGCACTCTGGTTTAAGTGTTTGGCTCACAAAAGTCACTTTAGAAGAAATGTTGGTGGTGAATGAGGACATGGGGCGCGCGGCTGGTGGTCATCTGCTGCTGGAGGACCAGCTGCGGGGGCGCATAGAAGGCCCGAACGGCCGCCGTGTGCTGTCTCTGCGCGTCCACGGACAGGTACTGCACCTGAGGGAGGGCCCGGAAGTTCAACACCGGCATCTGGGGAGCAAAGTGGTCCTGAACCTCTCGTTTCAGCTTCATCCTCCTGTTCTGAAACCATGTCCTCACCTGTGGAACACAAGCATCAGCGCTCAGAGTTTTGCGCAACACAGGGCGAATCTCCTGCTGCTTTACACCATTGTCACGTTTGCGTGGAAAACGTCCTCTCACCTGCGTTTCTGTGAGGTTGAGCTTCCGCGCTGTCTTCACTCTTTCCCCAGCGTCTAAATATCTGTGTTTGCTGAAGACCTTTTCCAGCTTGAGGATCTGTTTTGGTGTAAACTTTGTGCGCACTCGCCGCTGTGGTGCGTCTTTGTCCACGCCGCTTCGGTCCTCCACAGACAGACACTCTGCTGCTTCGCTGTCATAGCCGGAAGAATAGCCGCTGACTTCTGACACTGTAGGAAGACAAACGGGTTAGAGAGAAACTGTAACCAAGCATTAGCTTCGAAATAAAAAAGAAAAACCCTTACGAGGTGAGGGGCAGTTTTCTGGACGCAAAGGTGACAGGCTGGAATCCGGATGTTTCCCGAACTCTCCTTTCTCTGTGGGGTTTGATGCATTTGATTTTGGCTGCAGGTAACCTTTGCCATAAACCGGCGCGAACGGCTGAACCATGCAGGGGATGTGAGGTCTGTGCGTGCGCGCAGAGGCCGTGCCCGCTTCGCTCTGCTGCGTCCCCGTGGTGCTGTGGTGGCTCTGGGCCAGCCAGTCTGCTGAAAAGTATTTGACCATGTTTGCGGTCCTGCTGGATCTCCTCCAAAAGCCGTAGAGTGCGCGCTGCTGCAGCGCCTGTCGGCTCAGGGCCAGCTTTTATAAGGCCCCGCTGCATTTACATATGCAGGGCTCTGGTTAAACGCCTGATCGATGCCGATGATTAGGGGATAATGGCTCGTTACTGAAGTCTTCACATATCCTGTGAATGTGCGAAGACCTGGCGCCTCCGAGTCTGCGGGGCCTTCAGAAGCTCATGCATTTGTCGGCAACACTGAAACCAGTGGGGGGTGGGGTGTAAAACAGCTGATGTCCTGCAGAGGTGGTGGGGGGTTCTGTTTGAAGGTGCAGAGCGTTCACGGCTGCACGGGGAAAACGTCTCGTTCTTCTGAAAGACAAGTTTTCAGTCTGACAGAAAAGAAAAACCTTTTTGTTTCCAATAAAGGTATAGGCTGGATGTGAAGAAGTGAGTAGGCTAATGAGTTTTACTAAAAAATACATATCCAAATACCTTTTTCTAACTTGATAGTCATCAAGAAAAAGGAAAAAGGTAAACAAATCCGTGAAAATGAGCGCGTTTCTGTCCACAAACCAAACTTTGGAGTCCTTTCTGCAGCATTTATCGTTTCTATTTTTACTTTGCGCATGTGAACCCTCATTGTTTCGTTTTCAAGAAGTATTACCTGATTATGTTTACTGAATAGAATACACATACAAATACCTTTTCTAACTTGATCCAGATTTACTTTTGTTTTTTGTCATCTGGAGTTGCCTATAAAGGAAAATGTGTGAAAATGAGCGCATTTCTGTGCATAAACGCAAACTTTGGAGCCCTTTCTGCTGCACTCATCGTCCTTTACGCAGCAAACCTATATTTCCATTCTTCCTGTTTTATTTCCTGCTTTTGGTGGACCCTTTCGTCCTGTTGGGTTTCGTCCTGACGCGCCCCACGGCTGTCTGCCGGCGCCAATGACCCAGAAACACAAGGCATGGAGATCAAAGGCTTTACAGTAGTAGCTCTCCCGCAGCTGATTGCGGCTCTGTTTTCATGCAAATGCGCTAAAACAAGCAGTGAGAAAGCTGGAGAAAGCCCCTCTCACCCCCATGTCCACAAAAACATATACGCTGATCCCACCAGTCTCTGCTCCTGTCAATAAGTTCCTAAACTGTCAGCCGTTTCATTATCTATAAGCTGATAACCTTCAGTGGAACATCACATGTATGGATGAGGTGCTACAGTATCATCTCCAGCAGATGAAGTTGTCTGATTGGATCTCCTTTAAGATCTGCAGCAGCAGCTCAGGAAAGCTGTCATTAAACCTGTGCAGCAGATAATGGACCGGGCCAGCATGGTTCTCCCCAGTTGTTAAGAATCAGTCATCTGCCGCTGTCAGGAGTCTGCTGAGTCCTTCAGGACCGCTTATCTCTGCAGCTTTGAAGACAAGCTCTGATCCTAGAAGACAAAGACATGCTAGTAGATCCCATTTTCTCAGGCCTGCCTTTTTGGGGGGGAGAATGTTTGCTTTAGTGAAGTTTTGAAGTGGATCGATCTCTTAATATTTAAGAGAAAAAAAGATTTAATTGTGAAAGATTTTGTCGCTTATTTTTCTGTTTTGCAGATTAGTGTTGAGGCTGCTGGCCTTGGTCTCATTAAACACTCAAACAAACTCCTCATTGTTTTTTTTTTTTTTTATTACAAGCCCATTTTAACGCACATATAACCCTGTCCTCTTTAATCTCTTGTTTCTGGGGGTTCAGAAAAGTTTTTCTGGGAGAAATGTTTGTGTCTTGAAACAAACAAACAAACCCAATTTCAACAATTAAGCTGTAAAAATAAGGAAAGATGTATTTCCATGTTACTTAAATCACAAACTTTGTAAAAATATGCATATGCTCCTTTAAAATTTAAAAAACAACACCAAAATATTTTTCTTTTTTTTACCTGGAGCTCTTTGTGGTCACCTTGTTGGAGGTAAAACAGGATTTTATGTCTGACATGTTTTATTACCATTTTCATTTTTCAGAGAATAAATTAAAAAGTGTTTTAGCTACACTCAAAAAAATGATTCAAGCCCCTCTTAAAGGTGACACATTAAGATTTAATTCATTTTGCTCAAATTCAGTAGTTAATCAGAAAATTATTTATATCTCATTCATGTTAACTAAAGTTATTTGATAGCAAAGAGCCTCTGATCCATTAACTCAAAATTATTCAGTTTTATTTTGTCCGCCTCCCCGTGCGCATGCGCATGTGGTTCAACGGTCTCTCCCTTCCTCCATGTCTCCTTCCCGCACTATCAGAAGCTGCACGTCGGACTTCGGGTTTGAAAATAGAACTAATTCCTGGTAAGTATCCTTTGATTTTCGGGTTTCCTCGTGTTTCTATTAGTAGCATCACTTCGGCGCAGTCCGCGAAGTTGCGCGGTTTTACGTAAAACTGTATGGCAATAGTAAAACCGGCTCGTGTTTCTCGTTTTAAAGAAAGTCTACCTTAACTAGCTTGATAACCGTGGCTGCTGTTACCATATTTCGAACCGTACGGAATGCTGCTTTTGAGTCGGTAAGGTTTAGAAAGAAGATCTCGTTTACACGAGGAAGAGATTGATCTGTTTATGTACTTTGAGAGGGTTCGCCAAAAAAACAATAACAAAAGAGGCGCCATGATGCAAAATAGCAGTGTCCGGGGTTGCCAGGTAGTGACGGTTTTCCAGCCCAAAAGTCATCTAAAAGCTGAAAACCCACAAAAAATTGCTGTTATTCGCACGTTTTTAAATGCGACCAAGAACAAAGAATTGATGGAAATTCATATTGACCACATGTAACCCCGTGGCCAAGATGCACATTGCTGCATTACTTGGATGTATGTTATGTGCGTTCAAGTTTGAGTGACCCATTATCATTAGCAATAACCCCCTTTCCTGCCCAATATTGACATTGATACATTTTATTTTGTTCTACCTCTAATTCCTTCTTTAGATCATGATGTTTTGGTTAAATATGATGTAATGTCATGCAATTAAAAGTATGTATTGAAGTATACATTGTATGTTTTATACCTTCTGAATTATATCATATACTGTATTTGACAAATTCAGCCTTGTTTTTTTCCCTGTTAATGTAAATATAATTGATATTTTTAAATTTCGTCATATGCAATTTTGACACTTCTGATGACCAAGTATTCTGGTAAGTTTATTGCTCATCTAATGTATTTGTCTACATATTTTTCAGAGTGATCATCACTGTTACCAGGAGTTATCTGTGGCAACCTCCTTGTAATAGTAAGTAAATATGAAGTTTGCTCTTAGCAGTTGATAATCAGTATTATGTAAATTTGTTTAAGCAATAGTTGTGTGCTTTTTCGCCTTGTTCAGGTTGATGTCTGGACTTGCAAAGCATGCAGTTTGGAGTCATCTAGCAGGTATTTGTTATTCAAGTATTATAGAGAGACTCATGGGCATTTAGTGGGCAGTCATCTTAACCCTTGTGCTATCCTGGGCATGTTTACATTAAAAGCAGGCTCATCTGAACCCTACAAGACAACGCGCTGAACATTTTTTTCTAGGATTTTTATCTTCTCTGGTGTCTGTGGCAGACATAAAATCCTGTCCACTTTTGTCATGGTAGGGGTCACACATCAATATACAATGGGGTCATCTGGACCCCATAAGAGAGCAAGAGGGTTAAAAGTCATGCAACAATCCTCTTTTTTCAGCTTCTATCAGTTTGTCCTCTTCTCTGCCTTTGCCCTCTCTTTCTTCATCTTCTTCACCACCAGAGTCATTCTACACACCACCATCCTGTGCTGTCTGGAAACACTCTCACCAACCACTACTTTACAGTCACTGATCTCCTTCAGATTACACCGTCTACACAAGATGTAGTCTATCTGTGTGCTTCTACCTCCACTCTTATAGGTCACTCTATGTTCCTGTCTCTTCTCAAAGAATGTATTCACTATCGCCATTTCCATCTTTTTTGCAAAATCAACCACCATCTGTCCTTCTACATTCCTCTCCTGGATACCAAACCTGCCCATCACCTCCTCATCACCTCGGTTTCCTGCACCAACATGACCATTGAAATCTGCACCAATGACAACTCTCTCATTTCCAGGGATGCTCATCATCACTTCATCAAGATCCAACCAGAACTTCTCCTTCTCTTCCAGCTCACATCCTACCTGTGGGGCATACCCACTAACAACATTGAACATCACACCCTCCATTTCTATCTTCAGACTCATCACTCTATCTGACACTCTTTTTACCTCCACAACACTCCTAACAAACTCCTCCTTTAGGATAACTCCTACTCCATTTCTCTTCCCATCTCCACCATGATAGAACAACTTGAACCCTGCTCCTAAACTTCTAGCCTTGCTACCTTTCCACCTGGTCTCCTGGACACACAGTATGTCTACCTTTCTCCTCTGCATCATGTCCACTAACTCTCTACCCTTTCCTGTCATAGTTCCAACATTCAAAGTCCCAACTCTCAGTCCAACACTAGTGACTTTCCTCTTCTTTTTTTTCCTAAATGCAAAACACATTTTCCCATACTCACATTTGGACAAATGTATTTTTGTTTTTGCATTAGTGTGACGACATTGACACAAGGAGGAGCATGTTCCCAAAGGTTTGGCGATCTACTTGACTGAAGATCCAGACTCTTTCTTCAAGGAATATTTTGTAAGTTTATCTTTCTTTATTACCCAGCTTGAAACAGACCATTTCACACCAAAATGTTGTTTGATGAGACACTGTAATCAATTGGTTCAAACCTATGTCTTATTCTTAAGAATGCATCATGTCTGGATCATCTGAAGGTACTCATAAGAACCTGACACTGGAGGTCACTTTATAATGACCAGGTTTGAATGTTTAGGGATTGTGGTCACTTTTGCTTTTGGAGAAGTAAAACAAAAATGGAGCCACCTGTAGATTTTTTTGTTTTTAATAGTTATTTGTTGTGTTTCAGACCTCTTCCACTGAAAACGACATCGCAGAAAGCATTCCAGCTACGGTCAGCCATCTCAGAAGAAATGGGATTGGATGTTGCTGTTGGAATTGAAGGTGTCCAAGACCTCAGGAACACACATTAGACACATTAGAAGAACTCCTTTTCTACCAAACTAAATTGTGGTAATTGGCTTTGAGGTCTTTTGAATTCCTACAAATCCTATAGTTTTTGCAATTTCTTTTTCTCCTTTTTTATTTCCCTTTTTCAAGATCTGCTTAAAATCTTGTAGAAAAAAAACTGGTTTTAGTTTAAAGTCCACATTTTATATTTGAAAAAAAAAGTGTATATATTACAAATTGATTTTTAAACTGTCAGGGTATGCATCTTCATATATTGTGGAGACTGAGTTTTATCCTCAGTTTATTTTTACATATTTTCATTCTTCAGAAGTGCTTCTATTTTTCTTTTATTTTGAAATATTAATTTTATATCTAAAGTCAATTGTATGTTGGCACACTTTTGAAAGGGTTTCCTTGAACATGTAATTGTATTTTTCAGAACTGCATTTCAGAGACTAAATAATGTTGTTTTGCTGTACTTGAATATAAATAAAATTGAGTTAATCAAATCAATTTTTATTTGATGTCATTATTGTAACATTTTCACTTCCACTGAATTGAATTCAGTTGAGTTGGTTGAAATCAAAACACTTCTCATAAGACGAAGTAAATAATTTAAATCAATTAAATGACTTTATTTTGAGATGAACTAACATAAATCATTTATGTTTATTAAATGCAATTTTTTCCATTTACAGTAACTATACATTGGTTGGTTGGACTAACTCAAATTCATTACATTGCATAAACGTGTACAATTTGAGTTCACACTACACATATTTATTGGATGGAAAACCTGCCCTTAATTAAATTGAGTCCATCCAATGAAACATTTTATGAGTGCAGTAACTAAGAATAGGTTGATTGGACTAACTCAAATTCTTTACATTGAATAAACTTGTACAATTTGAGTTCAGACTACACATATTTGTTGGATGGAAAACCTGCCCTTAATTAAATTGAGTCCATCCAATGGATCATTTCTTTGAGTGTAACTGGTTGATCCAGACAGCTTGCAGTGATTCTGTTTTAAATGACAGAAAACTAGTCCATCCCTTAAATTAGCAGTTCATTTTTTGGTTTGGAGGATTTGTGGCTTTGTGTAAAATGACTTATCAGTTAAAACACAGGTAGGTCTTGAAGTGAAAAAAACAACACAATCCTTTGGCTTTTGATTTAAAGAGCACTGTAAAAATAGAAAGGAAGTCAGTTCACCAAATGGGAGCTGGTTACACAATGAAGTTATTCTCTATCTACTCTAATGTGAAATGAACTGACAGTAAAACTGAAGTAAATCGAGTTTAAAATGTGGTCCCAAAATATACAAAACATGATCAAATCAAACAAAATAAAACCACTCTTTACAGATATTAACAAAGAAAAGGATGATTTTTGGTCCTTTTGATGCGATTCCATCAAATGCTCTAATGTATATCTTCATACAGCAGAGACAATTTTCATGATATAAATGCACTAAACACTGCACTGAAGAGGATGGAACCCGAGCAGCTGTGCAACCAGTCCCATGTTTGCTGTTTGAAATACCCTCAACACTCTCCCTAGCTCGCTGTTTGACAATAATAAACATTGGCAAGAGAGTGCTTGTAAAATCTCATTTATTTAGCTAAATTAAGCAAATCTTCATAGCATGTCACATTCCATCTCCACGGCCAGTTTCACAGCACATAATCATGAGACGAGAGCCGGCAGGAAATAGAAAAATGGACACCGGCTGAACATCATTTCTCAAACAACATTTGCACGATGACATCTTATTATGTTCTATCATTTGTTCTGCAACAGAAAGAGGTTCAGACAACTCATAGCTTGTCTTTTACCCATCAACAGGCTTCTGATAATAAATGCAATTACTGCAAATAATGCTCTTCTGGACCAATCAGGATCCGATATTAATTAACAGTTTCACAATTTTAAATAAATCATGGAGATTCTTTGAAAAGAGAACACAAACTTTGCAACAACTTGTTGGGCTGATAAATAGACACCTTCTAATTTATTTTTTAATTAAAAAAAAAAAAAACAATGAAACTCTATAAGATCTGCCTGAATAATTGTCATGCCTGTAATTACAGTGGCTCAGAGGGGCAAATCACAACAACAAATCACTGCGCAAATTGTCAAAAAAAAAAAACCTTTTGAAAAGTAACATCAAGAAAAAAAAAGAAATGTTAGAAAAAAAATGAAACACACTGAGAAACTGGAAAGGTAGGTCCTATGGGACACCACTGTTTGGATATCCAGTCCATCACTTCAGGTCAAATAACTCTCAGTTGAAATGATGGACAAACGTCATCATCCAATCAGACACGTCCCATAGTGACTTCCTTTTCCAACCTGTAGATGTTTCAATTACAGATTAGCTGGCCTCCTGCTGATTGCACGTTACATTTTGACTGAGATCACAGCCTATGTTTACTGCAGTGGTCTAGTAAATGCTGCTGTGTGGTTGTGACGTTACAGTAACCCGTTAAGAGTTGCGATGGATCTTCTCTCACTGCATTACTCAACAGTCTCGCTCAGTTTGTGTTCAATAGATTGTTGGGAGTAAACAACATTCAGAGCTCCCTGATTAAGATAAGTGTGTCACGTACTTCTTCTAAATCTTTCTAGAAAAAAAAAACCCAGCAAAGTGACCATAACCGGAACCTGGCTCCAAAATACTTTCTAACACTAGAATTTAAGTAAACTTGACAGTCAATATAGGCCAAACTTTAAACATACTGGGAACTTTTGCAACTGGACGTATACAAATTACCATCAACTTCTTCATAAACAAAAAAAACAAAACAAAACAAACAAAAAAAAAACTGTTTCACATCAGTGATTTGGCAGAGTTTTTATGCCGGATGTCCTTCCTGACACAACCCTGTACTTGAGGGGCACAGGGACCCAGTTAGGCAGCAGCGTCAAGGGTCTTGACTAAGGACCTAATCTGGGTGGGATCAGTGGACAACCCTAGGAATCGAACCCAGCTCCTGCATGCAAACCCTATACAGTTAAATCACCCAAGATTGTTGGTCATAGTTTGTTTTATAATGTTATGTTATGCAATATTATCTGAATTGTCCCATTAGGCTGGATTGTACCAGATATTGCAGTGTCTTTAATGACCTCTAGAGGCTGGTTTCAAAAGAGAAAATGTCACATCAACACCAGAAGTCCAGCTTTATACTAACAATAAAAGTATGCAGTCTGCTGTCAAAGACTGTTTTAGTTTATTGTTTCCTTCTGTAGTCATGAGTCAAAATGGCCGCCCCCTCTTGGCTTCATTTTTGCTGCTCAAATTGCTGAAGGTGTTGTCAGAGATTCAGAATCCAGAGTTATATTTGCAGCCTTATCTGCGTTTAAAAACATCATTTTAACACATAAACACGCCCTGTCTTCCAGTTTTCTAAAGATGCCTTCAGGTAGCAGTTACATTACTCCAGCAAGAAAAACCTAACAGGTACTCCAAATCTTTGATCGCAAATGTAAAGCTCTTAAATCAAAGAGAACACACCCGAGTGAAGAAGGTACGTGTTCCTATCCTATGTTTTAAACTTTAATTGTATTTTTATTAACTCGCGTATTTGTTTATGTGTCCTTAAAACATTTTCAACATTGTGGTTTTACTGTGTTTGTTGTCTTATGTCACATGTTGGAGAACTGCTTTTAACTAAATTGCCCTTGGGGGATTAATAAAGTTGTTCTGTCTGTCTGTCTTTCTGTCTGTCTGACAATTCTGACCTATACCAAAGATTCTAGCAAAATCATTTTGGTTCAATCCCAGGTTAAAAAAAATCTGGTCAGGATCGAAGTCAGACTGTAAAAATGAAAATCTTCCCTGACCGTTTGGGTTCAGAGAAATGAATAACATTATCCATTTCAATTTCATTACTTTCATTCTGAGGTGATTTTATTCAGCATTTTCCTAGTAAGAAGCCTTCATTGTAGACATCAACTTTATTTACCTGACAGCGATCCAAGTAGATCTCTGAGGCAACGTTTGGTCACTTCTGTGCTTTTAGCTACATGCTAAGTTATGAACATACTCACGCTGACAATGTCACTGAAGGAATGGGTCATACAATACAGAAAATCTAGATTAACTCACTGTAGCGACTAAGACATTCTTGAATAATAAGGTACAGCGTATCCAGCGACGCAGCTGCGTTGGAAGACAGCTGTTCCCTACTATGATGCTAGATTTGTTTCTGAAGTCCATTTGTAATAAGGTTTGTACTCGTAATGAAAGATTTGTGTCTGTAAAAATATAAAATGTTCATCCATAAAAATGCTTTTTCTGTGTGTGAAATGTCATGCTTCAGGAAAATTCACTTGAGGTATTTATAG
>NC_050526.1:8424932-8479859 GCF_002922805.2 Oryzias melastigma | reverse complement strand
AAGTAATTTTGAAAACTGTATCTGTGCTGGAGTTGAAAGAAGTGAAGCTGAAAGCAGCTACTTCAAGCTGAGGGGAAGGTCTCAACCAGCACATGCAAAAACACACAAATAATAAATATCTCCTATGAAAGACAGGACAAGCACAGCGCTGTCTGCCTCGTCATACAAAGGATCAATAAGTTGTGTTTATAATCACAGCCTATTTTACACATAGTTACAGAAACGGTTTACTATCAATCAATCAATAGTTATGTGGCGAGAGATGTCTATAGAAGGCAGAAGTCTATAAACATGCATGTGTCAGACTGTAAGGACCCTGTAGTAGTAAACATGTTACTACAGCAGAACTATTGATTTTACAGCACAGATTTTCTAGCTCTTAACTTATGAAACAATCAGCCAACAGTCACAAAATAACTATCATTTACATTTTATGATATATTGTTTTAAATATTTATGGCCCACCGCACCGAAAATGCTGACGCATATTCACATCGTAATGACAAACGCAGTCATTCCAGTGTCAAAACTGGGCTTGTCTGGAACCTTTCTGCTCTCCTTGGCTTGTTTACATTATAAGTGGGGTCATCTGGACCCCACAAGACAGTGCGCTGAACTTTTTTTTATCTTTGATTTTTGAGTATCACTAATGTCCATGGCAGACATAAAATCCTGTCCACCTTTGTCCACATTTGTGATGGAAGAATCACACATCAATATGTGGGTGGAGTCATCTGGACCCCAAAGAGAGCAGAAGGGTGCATAGCTCTTTAACTGGGTTTAGAACGTTTTCTTTGAAAAGAAAAGAAAACAAAAAAACAACAGTACTGACACTTGCCGCCTGTTTTCTGAGCTTTGAACGACTGTTTATCAAAGACTCAATGGGAAATGAGGGTCTTACTTTCTTCTTCTAAAAGTTTTACTACATTTTAGTTGCACACCTGAGATAACTCGATCAGATTAGGAAATGTAAACTGTGTTATATTTTTTTTTGTCAGATATACATGTCAAAAAGTGACAGACTGAAATATGAACAATGGTAGTATAGCACTTGAAAGAAAATGACACATCTAAATTTCAAACTAATCCCACAAAAAAAAAATAATAATAATTAAAAGTATAATTTACAGTAGGTAACAAATCTTTCAGTTGATGTCCCTTTTTGTGCAACAACAGGTAGGTTTGTGTGTTTCTGTTGACCTCAGCTATTGTCACTTGAACAAAACAAATGTCAGAATCAAAAAAGATTTTCTCCTAAATAAGCCGAACGTTCGCCCTTCAAAGGCACGTAAAAGCGGGATGCCACTTAAAGCATCAAACATGAGTTAAATGGTGCTCCGGATGTGTTCATCCTAAGCAAACGTTGATCCATCACATGGTGGCAGCTGCCTTTCACAGCGCCTCAAACCTTGGCACATGTTGCCAGTTTATTCAGTTTTGATAATCAAACTTAACTTTAAATATACATTTTACAGTTTTGATAAACGTTGTCCAAATGTGAGACTATGATTGACATCGATGCTCCAGTCCAATAACACAGAAGCACAAACAAAATGAAGGAGAATCACTGTGAAGAAGAAACATGTCTTTTCCTTTTGTGTGAAAGCGAGTTAATCAAACATCAAACAGAGCAGAGATTAGCTGCAGAACCTGCTAGAAATGAGAGTGATGAAGCCAGTTTCCCTGGAAGCTGAAGGTTATGCTGCAGACTTATGAGAAACATCACAGCAAAAGAAACATCAGAGCAGGGACGACAGAGGCATCGACCTTGTCACAGTGTCTGACTTTGTAAAGTGATGGGGCTTTCACTGGAAGGTGGCCTTCACTCTTTTCAGAGTGTTGTGGATTCTTCGCGTCTGACGCTCGTTGGACTGCTGAAAGTTGGCATCGTTGTCAGCTGCCAAAAGGTGGATGTCCGAGTTGGCAAGCCTGGTAATCCGGCTGTGCAAGTAGGCCTGAAGGTCTCTGTCTGGCTTGTAGGGGTACAGAGCCTCCTGGAAGGCGTGGACCTGACTCACCACCTTTGCTATGCTCCTGGAAACAACAACAGACGGAATACGTGAGAAGCGGATACAGAAAAAAACAGAGGACAAAACTAGAAGGGTGAGACTGCATCTGTTCTCATCGTACCAGCACCGTCATGACCTGATTTGGGGAGAACGAGGTCGGCCGGGGTCTATCATAACCAGCTGTGTTTCTGTCTTTGTTCTGACACCAACATCTGGTTACACCCAAACACTTTTCAAGCCTGTGACCAGAAACTTCTTTTCCAATCATCCCCCGTCGCACAGGCGCCATCTGGAGCAGCACTGACACCTTTACCAGCAGCCCAAATCCAACAGCTGTGCCAGTACTCCACGAGCGCCACTCGCTGTGACCTCAGCATCTGGTCAGCCATATTGGAGTGAAGGAGAAGGACACAGGAAAATATGTGCTCTTACAGAGAAGGCCAAATTTGTCATAAACAGATTCCCGAGATGGAGAGAGCAGGCTAATTCTCCATTTATGACAGTAACTTCCTATCTTTTGCCACTAGATGATCATTTCCTCGACTGGTTGCATATTTGATTCACTTCATTTTTTAACATCACCCTTGAGAGAAAATTCAAGCAGTAGCATCATAAATGGAATGACTGAGGAAATGAGAGCAGCACTTCAGAAATGCATTTACTGAGAGTTTAGCTCCACACATGGTTTTGTAGAGATAGTTCCTCTTTTAATGTCCAACCCGGCAAAAGCAGGACGGTGGGACATCTGCTGCCTGTCAACACTTTCATTCCACACAGTTTGTAACGTTCTGCACATTTCCACAGAGCTGGAAAAACTGAGATAGAGGTACAGCATCAGGCAGCCGACTGACAAATATAAGTAATCGGAATGTGTGACAAGAAGCTTTTCATGACTTTTATGTGTGAATATACATGCTTATACATACATACATACACACACACACACACATATATATATATATATATATATATATATATATATATATATATATATATATCAGAGCCAGGAATCGATTAAAAATTAATGAATTAATTGCAAACTAAATTCTTAGCTTAATTCTGATTCGATTAACTTTCACAACCCTTTACAAATATATATATATATATATATATAACAAATTTTCAAGTTTAAAGACAAATTAATTGAACCTATGAGTATATTTTAGATAACATTGGAATTAGTACAATTCCAATTCCATATGATCTAAATTAAGTCAACAAGACTTTAGTGGCTGTGAAGTTCATCATTGACAAACTTGGAGCCAACAATAAGCTGCATTGGCTGACTTTGTGTCTTATGAAAAATCTGCGCCAATTCCTTTATTGTCAAGTTTTAAATCAACCTTCAGACTGTATTGAATATTTTAGCACTGGGAGTTTTTTGTCCACACAGCTACATGATTGGGGGTTACTTATTCTTTAAGATTCTAATTGTCTCACGTAAGCTTAAAAAGTAAGTGTCAAATTTTAGGATCCTAAAGCTTCTACAAGCAGATCTTACAATCTCAATAAATCAGATGATGCTGAAGCAGACAATTCTAGATTTCACTTTAGTCAAAGCTTCTAGGCTGCACTTAGACCTACACAGTGCACTGGAATGATGAGCTTAAGAGTGTTTATGAAGTCCTCTGGCAAACCTTTACACTTTTACTCCCATCCTTGAATTACTTGCTTCTACAGTTTTTTTCTAAACAGCACTTTTAAAACTGTTTCTCACGTTGCATTAAGTTCGCATCATTCATCCAATACCTGATATACAGGTAAACATGGGAAACAGAGGCTTGTACCTGAGTTTGTTCCACTTGTAGGCTCCAGTGGTGAGCGTGAAAGCGCCGATCTCCAGCTGCTGGACGTGCATGGCGAGGATGTGTGCTGAGGGCAGGGTGGGCCTCCTCTGAGTGTGCTGTCCCCCCATGAGACACAGGTCATCACTCTTCAGGAAAACCTAGGAATTTACATAAAAGCATAAATGAAAAGTGTTTTTTGCATAAGAGAATATAAGCAACGGATCCACTAACAGCATGATGTGGACACAGCAAAGCAAACATTTCTCTCCCACTCTTACAGTTTAGAGGAAAAGTTTGGATGTGATGTGTGTTGTTTCATGCATCACTTCTACCAAGAGGAACTTTTGAAGGGGAGCCAGCTGTAAGCTGTGAGCACACTGCTACGTTGCTTGAAGCTGTTTTTCTATTGATTTGTTTGCCCTGCAGCCCACTTTCACAATATGTGGCCATCCTAGCCCTCAGTTACAAACACCATGTTTTCACACACGCACACACACCTGCACAGCTCGCAGCTCCTCCAGGATCTCAAAAATCTTGGAAGTCAGGTGTTTCCAAGCCTTTTGGGCAGAAAAAAGAACATCAAAAGGGTAAATAGTGAATTTTCCATGCAGCTCTGGAGTCATTTAATAGGACGTACCTTTGGACTAAAGTATGGAAACTTCTATTTTCTCAGCTCCTGTGTTTCTTTAATTTAGATTTTTTTAATCACTTTCATTTCCACATTTTTCATCACAGCACTCGAATATTCTACATCTTATTTGAATTCATTAATGCTAATTTCTCATTTGTGAAACTAATTAAGTACCATCAAAGCTCTATCATAGCTGAAGAAGAAAAAAACATTTAGCTGAAGGCAGACGACTTATTACGCAAACTCAGAATTTGTGTCAGAAGAAATGTATGAGGCAGCCTTACTGGTAATTGCCTGACAATCACATTTTCCAGAGCGCGAAGGACCTGCATGGCTGTGGCAAAGTTCCTCCACTCGTAGCAGTGTTTTCCTATCCATAAGTACTTGGTCAGCAAAGCAGCTTGTGACTGAGGAAAGAAAGCACTGAGGAATATGATGGAAAACAGGAATGAAGTGCCTGTTTAGCAGAGAGAGAAAGAATGATGAACAGACAGACTGGCAGACAGGTGGATGCAGTCGCAGCCGGAGCACTGACTGTCTTTAAACCTTGAAAATGCTGAAATCAACTGAAGATAACATATAACAAAACAGTCTGAGGTTTATTGGTGGTTTGAAATGTAAAACATTTGTTTTTTCATACAATATAGTTGATGTATGAGTCTGTCTGGTGTGAAATGTCAAAGTGTGAAATGATTTAAAAAGAAACTTGCAAAACATAATAACAGAATCAACTGTTTTTTTTTGTCTGGTCTTTGCAAACAATGGAAACATTAGATTTCTTTTCAATCTTCTAACACAGTTTATTAAAAACAACATTAAACCTCTGAAACATGTTCCAGCACCTGGCGTTCTCAGAACCACTCAGCCTCAGAACCCCACAGGTGGAACTGGGTCTGCAGCCATCATCAGGTGTGATGTGGACTGCTCTGCTCCCTGACCCTCTCCCCTTCTGGACATTCCTCCTCTCACCTTCACTGAGTCACAGATGACTATTTCAGCAGAGATCCAGTTAGTGACACTGTCAGCATGAGTGAGCAGCCGCTGAAGGAAGCTGTCTGCTGTCCCCTCCTGAGCAAGCACAGCCCTGCCCCCTGCTGGTGGGACGGGCCATGACACATCCCTGGTGAGGAAAGCAGCCAAACACAAAGGAAAAGCATCATAAATGTGTCTTCAGATGTACAATTTGCTTTTGAAGATTTTGCAGTTTGGAATCACTGGGTGATTGATGAACGAATATTTCTGTTCACATTAATGGTCCAGAAATGTTGATTATTCCATGAATTAACTCATGAACTTTTGATTTGCTGCCATGCAAACTGGAGACAGAAGTGCTTTAACATGGACTTTATTAAATGAATGTGTGACCAAAAACTTGAACTTTTCTCAAGATAACAAGAGTTTGAGATGCTCATTTTGAACTCTGAACTTCCAGGCTGAGACAGCTGGGAACATTAGTCAGTGTTTCAAATGTTATCAGATCTAAAATGTATCTCTCACTGGAGAACAATGAACAATAAATGAAAAATAGATTTACAGCTGATGTCGAATGAACGGCTACAGCTGCTTCTCTGAGATGATGATTCATGTTTTCCTATCTTCAAATGAAGTTATTTCGGCTTCTGTTTTGGAGCTGCTCAAAGCAGCTGGTGATCTCTGATCAAAGTCAAATAAAAAGCAGCGGCTCACAGGAGAAACGGCTGCTTGTTCTGATCATTTTGACAGCAAGAAAAAAATCTTGGAGCTACCTCTTATAAATCATACTAAAAAGTCCGGTTGTCCTAAAGAACAAAATGCTGTAGGAGATGTGACATGAATGACGGAGAATCTTTAGTTTACAATTTACAATCACAGCTGTTGTCATGTTTTGTCAACATAATTTTATTCACATTCATTGAGACTAAACTTGAACATTTTTGTATGTATTGCAACATAGGCAAACATCTTTAAATGCTAGTGTAAAAAGCTGCACATTGATATATATATATGGCCTGCCTTTTTGTGGTTCTTTTTCAGGATGAATGTCTTGTTTTTCTCAGATGCTAATATCTTCTTTTTCTTTAGACTTTTCCCTTCAAGAGTCGCCACAGCAAATCAGCTTTAAGTTGAATTTGTTTATTTGGTTTTGAAAAGATTTCACATCAAATCTCTTTTCTGTCTCAATTCTCTGTATTCATCCAGGTTTGGGACTGGCACAATGAGACCCTGGCTTGGGCCCCCTCATAGCTACATTATATTTCTGTCTATATATATTTTAGATGCACTCACCAACCCCTTTGTTAAGTACACCTAGCTAGTACCCGCTTGGACCACTGCCTTCACAACTGCCTTAATCCTGGGCGGAATCAATACAACAAGGTACTGGAGATATTTGTCAGAGTTTTGTCCATATTGACATGATAGCATCACACTGTTCTGACCATCTGAATGTAGCAGGAATAGAGACTCATCAGACCAGACAACGCCTTTCCATCTTCTATTGTCCAGTTTTGGTGATTCTGTGTGAATTGTAGCCTCAGTTTCCTGTAGCTGTCAGCAGTGATATCTGGTGTGTTCTGCTGTAGTTCATCTGCATCAAGGTTGGACATGTTGTGTGTTCAGAGATGTTCTTCTGCAGACCTCTGCTGTAACCATCTGAGTTCCTGTTGTCTTTCTATCAGCTGGAACCAGTCTGGACATTCTCCTCTGACCTCTGACATCAACAAGACATTTCCAGCCCAACTGCTGCTCTCTGGATATTTTCTCTTTTCCTGACCATTCTCTGTAAACCCTAGAGATGGTTGTGGGTGTAAATCCCAGTAGATCATCAGTTTCTTAAATCCTCAGACCAGCCCGCCTGACACCATGTTCAAAGTCACTTCAATCTCCTTTCTTCTCCATTCTGATGATCGGTTTGAACTGCAGCAGATCATGTTGATCAACTCTACACGTCTAAATGCATTAAGTTGCTGCCATGTGATTGGCTGATTAGAAATTTGCATTAACAAGCAGTTAGACAGGTGTGGCTAATAAAGTGGCCAGCAAGTTTGTGTGTGTGTCAGCATCAAAATAGACATAAAATATTTATTTTTTATTTCATAACCGTAATATTTTCCCTGAAAATCTTTTTTATTTGTTCCCACTTATTCTTAAAAAAATGTATCCATTAAGCAGGTCATAAAGGGGTTGTGGGATTTGTGGGTAGTCATTAATAGCTTATGCATTCTAACAAGGCAAAGTAGGCCTTTAACGTCATTAACGTGTCAATTCGTGTGAAATAAAAACACTCTGATTTAAAGATTCAAATCAAAAAGAAGTGTAACTAAACTGAATCCTAATCTCTGAGTGGTGAGTCAGAACTCATAATATAATTGGAAAAACAAGGAATAAACAAGCTGATCATCTCCCAACAAAATAACAAACTAATGATGCTGAATAATCATGAACAATCACACAACCAAATAACTCTTACTTACTTATTTGGACTCAAGACTTTGTCTCTGACTCCTTGTATCCTGGAGTTGAGGAAATGAACTGGATGACATCCTTGAAATATTTCCTGATAGCAAGAGTCAAAATGAATGGCTTAAATGAAAACGCCAGCTCCTCCATTTTTGTTTTTAGAGCCATGTCCCCCTCTAGTGGTTCAAATAAAGCATCCCCACCAAGTGTTGAAGCAAGGAGGATTGTCTCCTACCTGCTGCAGGAGGGTGAGCTGCTGGGCGACGTGCTGCACGCTGACCTCCTGTTGGCTGAACGGGGGTTGCTCTTCATTTTGCAGGCAAATGCTGGACATCATGGAGGCGTGGCAGGGCAGGGGCAGGGCAGCAGAGATGGAGAAGGCCTTTTCTTTAGGCCTGGAGGGAGAGGACTCCACCACCCGTGGGATCCTCCACTGAAAACGTCCACAGAACATAGGGATGGGCTACAACATATTTTGAATTTCTGACACAACTGAAACTCTGTGAGAAGCACTGAGAGCTCTGTATGAAGAAGAGCAGCATCTGCTGACGGGATATTTCTAAGCTTAGGCTGGTTCTTTAGGTAGAGTTGATGTAACCATTTCTTTGTTTACTGAATTTGACTTAAATAAGTGTCTTTTTTTTTGCATTTTATTGTATTTATACTAAAAACAGTATGTAAGGTTAGTTAAGCCATTTGTTCAACTTGTTCAGTCTGAGCGCTTAAACCAGGGATCTCAAACTCAGTTTACTTTGGGGTCCCTGAAGGCAGAGTCTGGGTGACCCCGGGCTCACACAGCTGGGGTCACAGCTCAGGTGCGATGCTGGAGCGGTCTAGCTGCAGACGATGGCTCATATTAGCTGTAGGTTGGCTGCAGCTTCAGGCTCTGCTGCCGACCTCGCAAAACTCCAAACTCACATACGTTCATGCTAATCCCCCTTTGCTCGCTGCGGTTCAGCTTAACCAAGCGAAACAGATTCGCAGCGAAGCAGAGCCCTGACCGCAGACGCAGGACATGAACGCTGCAGTGGGATTCCCTTTCTCACTTTTAAAGTTACGTAAAGACTGCGCTCGCATCGGAGCTGTAACGCTAGTGGTGTGAGCCCGGCTGAGGCTGGGCTGTATGGGGTTCCATATGATTTTGTGTCCACTATGTCTTTGGTCCATTGTCTGTCTACTGAACAAGTTTATTGAACATTTGTTAATCTCTATGTACTACTGAGCAATATCTTCTGTGAAACGACAGGAGCTAACGACGCTAGCAACTGTTGCTAAGGACTTTTCTGACAACCAGATCCAACAACAATAGCAAATGTAAAGTTTTAAGCATAAAGAAAGCTGAAACATCACAAAGCAAATACTAAGCTATCATCAAAGAAGTGGGAACAGAAGATTTTGCTTAGTAGTACATAGACATGAAGAAATGTTCAAAAAACTTGTTCAGTCGACATAGACAATGGACCAAACACATCTTTTTGGCACAAATGGAACCCCATACAGCACTGGCTGCAGATGTTGAGAAAATAGTCACTTTCTAAAAAAAAAAAGTTAGGAACTCAGTAATGTGAAGCAGGGTGTCAGGTTTCCTGCCCTAAAAGTTTCCCTGCTTCAAGCCTGGTCAATGTGCCGCCCCCAAGAGCTATATATCCCGCCGTGATTGGTTGGTTCATCAGCTCCACACATCCCACAGTAGAAGTGCCAGTCATACAAAACACACAGGCCGCAACTTTCATATTAAGGTGGGGGGCACAAAATATCATCTTATGGCGGGCCTCCAACCTGAGATTCCTGGTTTAAAGGTTTATTTATTTGCAGTGGATATTAATAAAAGCTGATTGCAGCTGCATAAAAAAGCTTAAGCAAGATTAAGATCCCCATGAAAAACATAGACTGACTTTCCTACACAGATCCTCCAAAGATGAACGCAAACACACAGAGTCATCTTCATCAAATGCAGTTTGACCTCCTTTTCCCAGTGTGGCTGCAGGTGAAGTGTGGCAGCCGTGCAGCGCATGGAGCAGCGCCTCACCCTGGCTGTAAGCAGGAATCACCTGTGAAGCAAACAGAAACCGCCCCAACAGAAACACATTTAAAGGAATAGTTGTGACTTTTACAAATATTTAGAATACTGTTTCATTAGCCTTATGAAACCTTCAATTCTGGTTACTTTCTAAATTGCTATTTTACTATTTACTTTAATGTAATTTAGTTGTATATTCTGAAGAAAATTCCTCAGTACTTGTCATTAAACCTTTAACAATCCATGCTTAAACACCAAATCTTTAACACAAAGTAACTTTTCAACCGTTAACACGATAATTCCAGTACATTCTGAAGGAGAAAAGCGGCTCGTTGCTTTTCTCCTTCAGAATCTACTGGAATTATTGTGTTAACGGTTGAAATGTTACAGTAAATCAAAGAACATAAACACTGGAGCTCTGGTGTTAAATGGTTATTAATACGTTTTCTACATATGTTCTGCTGTTTGGTTGAGAGGGCAGTTAAAGGGTTAAAAGCTCTTGGATTCAGCATCAGTGGCTGTTGTACAGAAAAAAAGCCTAATTAACTGTTCGAGCAGATTCAAATGTTAATGATAATCTATTGAATGAAGCCTTTTTAAAAACATACTTCAGTGTTTAGGAAGTTCTCTACTGTTTCCACTAGGCTGGACTTTCTGAAGTCTACTGATCTACAGTCGGTCAACCAGAGCTGCAGCAGATCCAGACTGCGATGGAAGATCTTCTCCCTGTCTCCTGACATATCTGGACCCTCCCTGAAACAAGCAGAACCAGAAATAATTCAATCTAATTCAATCTAAGTATATTTTACTCCAACTCCATGACTTCCTGTTAGATGTTACCTTGTGGCACAGCAGAATTTCTCCATGATGAACTGCAGGAATTGTTCAGGGGTGCAGACGAAACGGTAGGTATACAGGAACTGCTGGATGTAGCCCTCAACAGCTGCATTTCTGAGAGGAAAACAAGCAAAGAAGACGGAGCGTTGAATGTTTATCTGCCACAAAATCTCCCAGAATAGTTCATGTTCAGATATCCTTGTTTACTTCACTGGCTCTTTTCAGTAAAGAATGCTAATCTGCCAGACAATAGAAAGATCCCAGAGAGAATGAATGTTTCTTTGAAAGGAGCGTTGACTAAAACCATTAATGTGATTAGTCACTGACTAAAACACAAATCTCATCTAAAAGCTTTGAAAAATGTCTTAAAGGTGTGATTTTTTATTTATTTAAAACCTCAAAAAACAGTCAAAGCAAAAATGATTTAAGCAGGGCAGTAGGTTAAAAGCAGGTACACCACATTTCTAAATCAAAACCGAACCATACAGTGGGGCAAAAAAGTATTCAGTCAGCCACCAAATGTGAAAGAACTTGAAAGAAAGAGAGAGGCGTGTACTTTTCATCAAAGATATACCTCAAGTATGAGAAATAAAATGAAAAAAAAAGAAAATCCAGAAAATCTGATTTTTAAAGAATTTACTAAAAGCACAGGCCATCCATCCATCCATCTTCTTGACCACTTCTGCCCTTTCGGGGTCGTGGGGGTGCTGGAGCCTATCCCGGCTACTGATGGGCGAAGGCGGGGTTCACCCTGGACAGGTCGCCAGTCTGTCTCAGGGCCACAATCACACACACATTCACTCTCACATTCACACCTAGGGGCAATTTAGAGTCACCAATGAACCTATGAAGCATGTTTTTGGACGGTGGGAGGAAGCCGGAGTCCCCGGTGAAAACCCAAACATGCACGGGGAGAACATGCAAACTCCACACAGAAAGGTCCCAGCCGGGATTTGAACCAGGGGCCTTCTCGCTGTGAGGCGAGAGCGCTAACCACTGCGCCACCGTGCAGCCCAAAAGCACAGGCCTCATTCCTTTTTTTAAGTAGGAAAACTTGCACAATATGGGGGCTGACTGAATACTTTTTTGCCCCACTGCATGTTACCCCATTCAACCAAATTGTGGGGAAAGTGAATCGCTGCATCCGTTGTTAAAAACGTTTTCCCAGATTAGATTTAAAGATACCTGAAGCTTTGTCACAGCGTACTTTTGAACTAAGATACTCACTCCAATGAAAATGTTGTTTTTGGTGTCTTTAATATGTTCTTCTGGCATTTTTCTCACAATGGAGGACATAGACAAAGAAAATTAGGTTTAAAACTGCCTTTCCTGAGTATTGTGAATAATGTGGAGGGGAAAGGTGACACATTGCTTGCTGCCAATGATCCCGCCCACAACTCAGAGGAGAATTTCTAATGAACTCCAGCCGCTCTGCAGAATCTATGTCCTCGAAAACAATGACTAAAAACAGCTCAATCATAGTTAAAATATCTCTTGAAATGATTTTAGAACAGATCAAAAGATGATCAAACAAAACTATTTACTAACCAAACTATTTAATTTACAAGAACTTAATAAACTTTGAAAAAAAACTAAATTAAAGTTCAAAACATATGTGGATCATTTTTATGAACTTTTTGTAGATATGAATTAATAAAGTTATATCAAAAACAACTAAATTGTCATAGTGACGTTTTAAGACTTTGGTCAAGATTCTGAAAGTTACATTTTCTATCATTTTGAAAGAACATTCAGTTCAAAAACAAATAGTCCCAGTAATATATTGGGTCCCTATTCTCCTGTTGTTTTTCTTATCATGAACATTAACAGCAGATTTAATTCCCAGTTATGACCCTGAAAGGTTAAATGGACAATAAAGCAGCTGAAGTCTGAGCCCGGGCTGCACGGTGGCGCAGTGGTTAGCGCTCTTGCCTCACAGCGAGAAGGCCCAGGTTCAAATCCCGGCTGGGACCTTTCTGTGTGGAGTTTGCATGTTCTCCCCGTGCATGCGTGGGTTTTCACCGGGGACTCCGGCTTCCTCCCACCGTCCAAAAACATGCTTCATAGGTTAATTGGTGACTCTAAATTGCCCCTAGGTGTGAATGTGAGAGTGAATGTGTGTGTGATTGAGGCCCTGAGACAGACTGGAGACCTGTCCAGGATGAACCCTGCCTTCACCCATCAGAAGCCGGGTTAGGCTCCGGCACCCCCGCGACCCCGAAAGGGACAAAGCGGTCAGGAAGATGGATGGATGGATGAAGTCTGAGCCCTCAGCGGTTACCTGGCATACAGGTGAGCCATGAGGCCCAGAGCAGACCCGGCCTGGAGTGTACTCTTCCCTTTGTTGACACTGAAGCTCAGAACTGAGGGGTCATCAGAGGACTGAAGCTCCCAGTCCCATCCAGACACAGCGAGAGAGGGCAGCAATGACACCTCCAAACCCCAGCGGTCCACTCTCAGAACCTGCAGGCATCGGAGAATCAGAAGAAGCAGAAGAAGCACGTGCTCTATGAGTGATATTCAACTGTAAGAAGTACCTCCAGATATTTTCTCACACAATCCAGGAAGGTCACTTTGGATCGCAGTTCTTCAAGCTGGGACTTCATCTTGGAGAGCATCAGCTTTGTTTCTGAACCTTCAGGATGCAGCACACATCGTATTGATCAGACTAAAAGATCAGCAACCCCCTTCCCCATCAAAATGAACCCAGCCCTCCACCTTTGTTTTTCCTCTCCTGCTGAATTAACCTTTGGTAGAAATTTCTGGTTTTCTTCAGATTCCTCGTCTCGATAATCAGCTGCTGCTGAAGTTCCTGAGAAAAATAACACATAACAAGATCACAACAAGGCTCACAAATGCCTGTCTTTGCTTTTCAATGGAAAATGCCCTGTGGTGCTTCCACTCGCTGGGGCACAGCAAGTTTTTATTTTTATTTTCCATTCTCCATGGCAACCCAAAGCAGAGGCTCCTTTGAAGGCAGCTGGGTGACAAGTTGCAGAAGCTCAGCTTTTAAAGTAGCTGCTGCATAAATGTGTCTGAGGAAACAGTGGTGCCTTCAAAGTGAGCAAACACAAAATCTTTCATTAATATTCTTTTATGAATGATAATAACTTCTTCTGCCAAGAGCTAAGCTCAACACGTTCATAACTAGAGCCAGTGGGGGAATCATTTGCCAATTATCTTTAATGCCCCTGCCTCTTCTGTTTACCCCAAAGCCTGACTGTGACCTATTTTATTAGAGACAAGAAAACAAACTCTGTGCTGGAAAAACCCTCACCAGGTGAACAGCTGAATAAAAGGCAAACTGCTTCCTCTCTGCAGATTTCTGTGCTTACATGACACACAGCTGTGTAGCATTTCTACAATAGGTACCTGGAGTCTAATGTTTTATTGAAGTTAGAGTGATGAAAACACAATCAATTATTTGCAGCTTTAAAATGTATACCGCATATGCATTGCTTCTAACAGAAAAGAGGTTCCCAACAAATAAAAAGCATGTTGAGAAAATCCATGGCATGAAGTGAGCCCTGGAAGAGCGGATAAATAAATGATGGAGCCTGCTGTTTGCTCAGACACTGGAAAGGTTAAAGCTGACTCACAGCTTTACTCACCTCTGCCTTCACGTCCAGGCTCGGCGAACTTGTGTGCATCCCTAGATTTGCTACATACTCGATCACCTCTGGACCAAAACAATCCGCTCCAAAGAAGGCCAAAGCCCAGGCTGAGCTGGGGCCGAGGCCCCCGGCTCCTGCTCTGGATCGCTCAGACTCCAGAAACCCGCTGTCCTCCATGTCCTCCGAGAAGTCCGGGCTCCTTTGTTCCTCCAGCCCTTCCTCCCTCTCCAACAGAAACTCAACTTCACAGGGGTTTTCATGGCTGCCACCCGCTGAAAGATCTCCCCCCTCCATGACCACAGAGCCTGACCTGACAGTGTTCAAATCTCAAATGGTAAACAGAGACAGCAGGCGCAGAGAGAGAGGCAGAGGAGGTGAAGAGGAGGGCCAAATCACATGGAGAGCAAAATGACAAACCACATTTTTATACAAAGAACTGAGAGAAAAAGATGTGCTGAAATCACACAGATGAACAATACACTCACTGTTCTGTACACATGCAACACAAATTCTAGAATTATCACTTCATCTCAAGAATTTATTTAAGAGTTTGCTTGTGTATTCAAATGCCTCATTTAGAATAAGCAAGTGTGACAAAAACAGATGCAAACATGTGCTTGTGGATGTCACAGGAAAAACTCGGCTGAGGAAAAGAGGGAAACAAGAAGGCCTCTTCAGAACTGCTGTGGATGTGCTTCAAGCTTCAGACCAGCAACCGCCAGTCACTCAGTCCTCGTGACTTTGGCCAGCTGAGATTCTAAAACAGAAAAACTCTGAAGATCAGGCAGAAGTTTTTCATGCAGAAACAGACTGGATCTCTCTCCAGAGAATGCAAGTCTTCATAGTCTTCTTCATTTTTAAGAATAACCTGCTTCGAGAGGATATCAGTGTTGGACTGCATCAATACAGCTTTTATTTATTGCTGCTTTTACAGTTAGGATTCAATTCATCCTTTTTCTTTATTTGCTTATTCTGGTTCAGGCCCACGGGGATGCTGGAGCCTATCCAGCTACTGTAGGGCAAAGGCAGGACAAACCCAGTGTGAGGACTGTGGACTCTGGTTTAGTTTTTATGGGTTCTGGTCATGTTCTGTTTTGAATTGTCCTTCAGTCACATCAGTTTCAGGTTTGTCATGATTCACAGCTGTCTTCATTTCAGTTAATTCCCTTCAGTCTATTTAAGTTTTTGCTTTTCAGTTCTTGTACTCTGTTTTGTTCTGCCACTGTTTGGTTTGTCGTGTTTCTTTTCTTTTTTTGTCATGTTTCAGTTAAATATTTTAAGTTTCTGCTACCAAGCCCGGTCTCCTGCATTTGGGTCCTCCACCACCACAAGTTGCTGACAGAATGACCAGAACACTTTGTCCCCAGCAGGAGATTTTTTTTCTGCAGTGGCATGGTTTTCTGCCACTACAGTAAACATCATACCACACCACATCAGATGGGATTTTCTGCAGCCATATTCAAGTCTTGTCATGCCATGTCCACCAAATCTGTTCCCGCAGGGGACTGTTGGGGCCATCCTTCCTGTTCCTGAGGAGGGTCACCGGGACCGCTCCGTCAGGTTCCCTGTCCTTGAGGATGGTTGCAGCTTGTCCACCATGGCTGTGTCCTGTTCCAGAGGAGGGTCACCAGGACTTATCCCCTTCAGGTTTCCTGTCCCTGAGGAAAGTTGCTGGGACTGGTCCTCTTCATGCCTGTTCTTGAGGAGGGGTTCTGATACCCCTCACATCTGTCTGGCTCCAGAAACCCTGAATGCTTTCTGAACTTATTTTTGTTTTGTTTCTCCATGCCCCTTCCTGCCAAGTGTTTTGATTCTGGGCATCTGGGATTTGACCTTTTGGGGAGGGGTACTGTGAGGATTTTTGGACTTTGGTTTGATTTTTGTCCCTTATGTTATGGGTTCTAGTCATGTTCTGTTTTGAAGTGTTCCTCAGTCACACCAGTTTCAGGTTTGTCGTGATTCACAGCTGTCTTCAGTTAACAGTCTATTTAAGTTTCTGCTTTTCAGTTCTTCCTTGTCAGGTCATCTGTTCTGGGACTCCATTGTTTTGTTTTTTTGGGTCATATTTCACTCAATTAAATATTATAAGTTTATGCCACTGTAACCCCAGTAAAGTTATTGACTAAATTCCTTTAACATTTACTTTAAATAGGGTGTAATTTTCAGTTTCTCCACTGGTGGCAGTCAACATTTTAAACATTGTTTTTTGGATTTGTTCGGAGGAATCGTCCTGTCATTGTTTTGATCTTTGATGTTCTTTCCATATGAGCGAAAAGAAGCGAGTGAAAGGCAGAAAAAAGACCTGAGCTAGGTAAAAAAAAATAAGAGTGTAATTGTAGTTTATTAAAACAGTGTTTGAGCTAAGTTTGAGAAAAAAAAAAAACTATGTCCAACAGTTAGTGCTGCCATGGGACGAAGGTGAATCTGGTGAAAACCAAGGGTGGAGTTTGAAAATTGTGGAAACATTTTTTATCTTGGTGAGTGGTAACCACATTTTGTGTTATATTAGGCTGCTGTATTCAGCAAAGTGTATCGACTGATTAAAACAAGAGGTGAAATGGAAACCTAATGTTATAAAAAACCAGTTGAGGTAACTAAGGGAATATGTGACTAATAGACGGTATGTTTTTTGTTGAAGTTTCATGTGTGAAGTCTCCTCAGTTCACCACGTGTTGCAGGCTAAATACCCAGCAAGCTAGTTTTGACTTGTTGGTTTTTTGCATGTTGTTATTTAATTTTATTGTGTATTTTGAGTTTAACTTTCTGAAAAGGAAAAGACTATGAAACAATGTAAATAATGTTAAAAGGTTATAATGGACAATTTTTAATTATTTTCTGCACATTTGTGTAGACTGTTTTTTTTCCTGGAGTTCACCTGGACCCCGGCCTTCATCTTTTCATCTCATCTACCATCATCATCCCATCATCTTCTCATCTCTCATCACCACCTTCTGGAAATCTCGGTTTGGACATTAAGTGGGTTTTTTCAAATTTTTTTTTTTGAGTGCACTCAAGGGTTTTATTTTTTTCTTTAAAAAAAGGGGATTGAACTTGAGTACTTGTAGAAAAAAAAATTATCTGAGATCTCAGTTTTATTTGAACATTTTTTTTCATGTCAGTGGCCACTTGTTTTTTGCTTTGGGTTCAAATTTTACGTACTTGGAAATAATTTCCATTTACACTGAGTTTTTGCAGACTGTGCGTCATATTTTGTCATAACCTCAAATAATAATTCAATTCTAGTTGCAACTGTTATTGTTTCAGTGTGATTTCTTGGGGTGTACCATTCCAAATTGTAGAATATGACTGTGAACTATCTCCGCATCAAAACCTAGAGCTAGAGTAACTCCATTTGATGATATTTAGAGCTGCCACATACAACAGCAGCACTTAGGGGTTACACCACCAAACCCAGTCTCCTGCATTTGGGTCTTCCAACAGTTCCTGGACAGTTCTCTGGTCCTTCTCAGTGACAGCATTACAGTTACACGTAAGGAACAATTTAGTGTCACCAATTGACCTATGAAGCCTGTTTTTAGACTGTGGGAAAAGGCTGGAGAAAGAGAACATGCAAATTCCACACAGAACCAGGACCTTCTAGCTGCTCTTTCAGTGTCACAGTCACTTCACTCGTAGTGAAAAAGAAACCCTTATATACAATACCATTAAAAGGAAGAGGGATTTTAAAATAACTGAAACTTTCTGCATAAGATCATTTTTGTGCACATCCTGTCGAAGTAGTTTATTATGACTTTCAAGAAGAAGTCTGGAGACGGTGAAGAGTCGCTGTTTAAAAGCTCCGTGTGGAACTGTAGCGTGACTCAATTCTCTCAGCAGTTTTTTGCACTTTTATCTAATCTTTATCTTTCTTTTTTGTAATTGTATTGTGCAGCTTAGAAATGTATATGTTGGTTTGTTTGCTTCATCAAGTTCAACACAAAACTTACATTGTTTAAAACATTCAGACTTTGTGGCTCCACTTGGACCCATGAAAACATCAAAGACATAAAACCATAGAAAAGTCTTGTTCTCTGATAATGCAACTTACCCTGAGGACAATCTTTACATTTGGGATCTGTCGTGCACGGTAAATTCACAGAGTTCAGTCCAGAAGTTTGACTTGTAATAGCTTTACTAGCAAAGTTTCCTTTACAGATTTATTCAGTGTGACATTTTACAATCATGTAGTGAAAAACTCAGACAGCAACATCAACTGAAAAAGAAAAGCTACCCAGAGTCCAAAATCTAAACAGCAATGACTGATCTGAGCAAGCTTTTTCCCACCTTCAATCATCCAGCTCTGTCTTTGTGCTGATCATCTCCAAGCATGTTATCTTTTCCCAAATCGCAGAATCAGTTCCTCCAGGAATCCACAGCAGCAGGTTTGGCTGAGTAGATGTTTCCATCCAGATTTAGACAGCTGTGCATGCAAACGTCTGCCTCATCGGTGGCTGTACAGCGCGGGGGGAGAGCTGCCTCGTTCACAGCCTTTGATAGACTCAATACAGTCACAGCAACAAGTGGATGACAGACTGGGGAAAAAGCTGGGTTTACAGGACCAGAACTCAATGCTTATTATGGACATAATAGTGAAATCTGAGAAAACAAACTTTGGAATTTTTCATGATTAAGACAAAAAAAATCTATGCACACTATACAAAAACTGCCATGTGATACACAACATACACTCTTGTATAACAACACAAGAATCAACTAAATTAGAAGCTAAATCAGATGTTTGAAGGTACCTATCATGCAAGTGCAGGCTAACCCAAAACGATGCCCATAATCTCTCCTTTAGGCGTTCAGGCAGAGACGATGTTAATGAAGTCCTCCTCAAATGTCTTCAGAAGAATAAAAGCTCTGAACACACAGTGGAGCTCTGTGAACAAGTCTGCAGCCTGAGGAAAAGCTGGGATGTCTCTGTTCTGCAGGAGATTAAAGGGTCTCTCCACACATCGGCCCGAGCACAAGAGCATGGCAACGCCTGCCTGAAAAGATGTCAAAAAGATTAGACATGCTTATTTCTGGTTTACATATAAATGTATCTTCATATGCACATGCAGAATACAGCTTATCACAAATCCTGCATCGTGTGCCCCGACATAGCCAGAAACTCTTCTCCGCATCAAAATAAATGCTGGAAAAACCGTTACCATAGGGATTGTTGGATTGCCGGGTATGGACATGCACATGCATAAGTGAGTGTGCAGATGA
This sequence comes from Oryzias melastigma, assembly GCF_002922805.2. Taxonomy (NCBI): domain Eukaryota; kingdom Metazoa; phylum Chordata; class Actinopteri; order Beloniformes; family Adrianichthyidae; genus Oryzias; species Oryzias melastigma. The sequence continues at coordinate 8,460,306 of NC_050526.1, read as the reverse complement.
GGAGAAGTCATGCTCAGTGAGGACTTCAGCATTTCCACTATCCAGAAACAACAGATGAATATATTTAAATAAATGTTGTTCCATCTGGACTCTCTATTGTCTATGCTTTCAACAAGGAACCACAAAAGAAAAGGATGAAAACAAAATGTTGGCTAATCAGGTTGAGTTCATTAATAAAAACTCTTCTGTTAATTACTCAACTTAATTAGTAAAATCTCCATAGGTGTGTGTTTGCTGTTGACACTCACACAGATGTGCAGGAGGACGGGCAGGGGGTGCTTCATACTGCAGCAGGACACCAGGAATTCCCTATTTTCTCATCAAAATATGCTCTTTCTGCTGATCAAACCAAACTGAAGAGGGCAGTAAAGCTAAAGCAGAGAGCTCCTTCATTCAAGCAACAGTTTAAGAAAACATCACTGTGTTGAAAAGGAAGGTAAAAAAGTCTCACTGCATAGATGGACTAGAATGTACATGTCTACAGCCTCGGTCATGGACCTGGAAGCATAATCTAAGGATGGAAGGGGGATGAAATCGGATTCCTTATACCACACTCTAGTCATTAGTACATTACTGACTTCATGCAAATGTCGCATGGGTGGGATATGCAGCTGATACATGAGGGCCCATAGCAAACTATGCTATGATTGCCTTTTACACTTTTAATGTGAACAACACTCATAGGCCGCTTGCACATTCAGCAGGATTTTTTTTTTTTGGTGGGGGGGTCAAATAAATAAAAAAGTCCATGAGACAGATCTGTTCCTCACCTATACTTCACCCTTACACTGCAAACTATGTAATTCTTGTGCAAGGATTTAAAACCCTTCTTTCTTTTTTCTTTTTTTGTACACATTTAAGATTTTTTAGCAGGTTTAAACTTGTTTGAACTTCACTTTGCTCTCCATCTTTCCAAGCTTTTCTCAAAATCAGCACAATTGAGTAGTTTTTCTCATTAAAAGCTAGGATCTAGAAATAAATATTCTAAAAGTGAACTCCAAACTCTTAACAATGGAATAACTTAATTGAAGGCTTAAAAAAAGTCATCAAATTGCTTGATTATATTACATATTGAGTATTTGCAACAGTTACACTAACTGTTTTTTCTAAATTGTGTGGAACTCTTTGTTTCGAGATATGAATGAACGATTTATTGTTCAGTAAAAACGACTTGTTAATGGACTACTGAGACTACGGCTTAAGCAACACAGTCAGTTGTCTTACCATTGTACCTTTATTGAACCTCTTGAGAAGATGTGATACTCGATGCTCTTCAAAAGAAGATGTCTCCTTGGAAACAAGAGCACAACCACTTTTAGATTTTTGCTTATAAACATCCCATAATAAGAATCATTCCCATGTCATTGCATTGCAAATAATGTCTTAAGATCTATGTCCAGAAATCATAACAAATATTCATATGCAACTGTATCACTCTGTAGACATCAATACATAACTGACATTGCAACCATGTGACAGTTTATTGAGAAAGATGAATCAAACACTTTCAAGCTTATATTTTATCTTTTTCATTATATTGTTATTTCAACCATTAATAACAATTCTACCAGTTTAACATTTAAATGAACAATCTGAAAGAAAAGAAACAAAAAGAGGAAAGAAATAATGGTGTTTGCCCCCTCTTCACATTTGAAAGACTCACTCCAATGAAAATTTTGTTTTTGGTGTGACAATCCAGAGGTGAGTTTCTAATGAACTTCTGCCACGCTGCAGAAATTATGTCCTTAAAAATGAAAGTTTTATTTGTTTATTTTTAAAATCAGTCTAAAAACAGCATTAATACATTTTAAAAACTCCTGGGAATGTTTTTTTTTGCAACAGATGATTGGAGTGGGACTTTTACAATTTTGATCAAATCATTAGAGCTGTAACCCAGCCTTGACTCTACTGTCTCCTACATTTTCATCATACAATATTTAACCTATGTTTTTAAAAAACACATTTGCAGTTTTAGATTCTGCCTAAATATTTTAAGTGGGGTAGTACTCATAATCTGACATCCAGCCACAGGAATCATTTCAGTAATATCTGAAGTGCCAAGACAACACTTAACTGTCGTGACTTTCAGCTCAGTTTATGATCCAAATCCACATCAGGAGTTGGGATACAGTTTATGGTCTGCTTACATGTTTTTATAGGCGACTTGTTTTTTATAAACAAATGCGGAAGCTTTAAATAAAGAAATTTAAAAAGATATTCCACTTTGAATATACATACATACCCATGCCGGTTTCCTTCTGTGCAGCTTTATTATGTCCACCTAGAGAAACAGTTCCTTCAAGCAGGTCATTCCCTTGATGCAGAGGTGGATGGACTTTCAAGGAAGAACCTTGGATTTGTGAATTTTAGAATCCAATGGAACTTCCTGGCAAAGCATGTTCTGAGGACCAGTTAAAAATGTTGCATACGCCACTGAAACCCGTCGATGTTCTGAGACATATCTGGTCTTCAAGCGACTGATGGTCAGCTTTGGGGAACCACGATCAGTTCATGGTAAGGTTGTGGGACCAAAAAGACAATTATGTTGCCCCTTTGAAAAGACTTCAGTGGTCTGACCTTCGAGGGTAAAAAAAGGTACAAAGAGATGTCCTGTTAAGAATCCCCTTGAAATAGGAAACCTTTCATGATTCCACAACCACTGAGGTTACATGATAATAGTGCATGTCATGAAATACCACAGGAGGCTGAAGAAGACACTACCAGTATTTAGTTGATCATAGTTGTATAAGGGACGGTTAGACAGAAAGTAGTCTCTTGGACACGCTGGCTTTGTGGAGTACAGGCCAGGAACTGAGAAGATAAAGAGAAATTAAGGTTTCTCTTCGGTATAGCTTCACCAGCTTTTGTAAATCCATCTGTTTTCCTGTGAAATTAAATGATTTCATTTTATTTTTTTAGTACAAGTAAAAAAGCAACAAATAAACATGATCTTTGAAATCTCTGAGTCTTTGATGACAGCATAGAATGAAGTGAGGAGAAATGATAATGAAAACCATTACAATCAGTAAAAACATACTTTAGAAGTTGATTGATGTTCCTTTTACAGTTGTATTACTTCTGATAAGTTCATACTTTTAGCCTACAAAAAAAAAAAATCTTGTCAGTATTGAACGCTTTATTGTGTGACTATTTGGGCGCTACACCAACAGAGCAACATCTTTAGGTGGAGGTGGTGGGATGCTATGGAGGGACTTTCCTTCACTAGTAAAATAGACCTCGACATCCCTGGAGGAAATCTTGATGCAGAGATTCTGAGACGATTCCAAATCCCCACAGTCTGGGCAAAACTCCATCTTCAAAGATGATGCCACTCACCCAAACAGAGTGGACTTTCAAACATTACCCCATAACTCCAGAGAGGATGGAATGGCTTCCCTGAAGCCCTCACCTAAATCCCAAATGTAGAAATGACCAGTGTTTCATCTTAAAGGTTCTTACAGCTTTTTAAAGAATGGCCTGAATGCATGTCCAGCACGAAGGTGAGATGTCACCCTCTTGTGGCTGTTAAAGCCCCGCAGACTTTGTTTGCTGAAGACAGACAAAGATGGTTCTTGTCTTGTGTTTTCCAGTTTCAAAGCAAAGGCACCAAAGGGATTATAGGCTCCACTCACCTTGTAATTTCAATTGCTTAATCCAAAAAGAGTGTTCCTTACCAATGTGAAATCAAATCAACAGGATTTTGAACAGAACAAGATTTATTACCAAGAAAGTTTTTGTTTTTACAAAAAGATCAGTTCCAAAAGCAAACATATTTGTCCAATGTCAGGTTTTCAAACCAGTAGTTTTGAAAATGATGTATAGTAATGGTGTCTATTTCATCATCTGAAGTGTTACCCTTCTGAAGCAAGTCCTAGTTGTCTCTCCTCCTCTTTCTCTTCTTGGCTGGTCAGAATGATGGTGACGAAATGTGAAGCAGAGTTGGTGAAGTCTCTTGGGGGTCTGTTGGTGACTGGAGAGCTGTGGGGAACAGGGCCAGGCACAGGAGCCAGTGGGCTCTCATTGGCCATGGGCACAAAGCCTACACATGGTTACAACAATGCCAGATACAATATCAGTGATATTGTCTCATGCAATACATATTTTAAAAGCTTGCTAATGTCACAGTGTCAAGAAGACTGGCTGGTGATATAATCCATTTTGAAAATACATGACGTGAACACATTTTATTTCTATCATCTCCCTTAACCTTGAAGGTTCAACTTTACAATGGTACCTTGTTTCAGAACATCATTTTGGAATTATTGGCACATTGTCCAGGGGGGGGGGGGTGCATAGTGCAGAAACTGTTACACCTAATTAGTAGGAGACATGCAATACTGCAACATGATTGGTTTAAAAACCTGTGGTCAAAACTCAAATCATCATTGTGATTTCGTGTTTTACAGATACGTTTTTAGCTAAAATAGCATTGCATTGTAGCAACTATCCCAGCGAACATTTCATTGTGGCCCCATATGGTTTACCTTTGGGCTGAATTGGTGGGCCCCAGGTGGGTTTGTCCGCAGCTTCCATGATGGTCCATCTATGTTTGCCCACACTGGCTTGAGTGGGCACTCAGTAGTCTGGCTCACTGGACAGTGGCGCTTGCTAACTCGATACGCTGTCCATCAGGAAGCTTGTTAGCTTGCTACGCTTTTCACCGGCGGCTGGTTAGTGTTGGGACCCAGGCCACTGAGTCCCCACTCAAGCCAGTTTGAGCAAATACAGGTGGGGCCACCATGGAACCCGCAGATAAACCCACCTTGCACTCACCAGTTCAGCCCAAAGGTAAACCATTTGCGGCCCACACTGAAATGTTCGCGGGGGGGACCTCGAGACGTTTCCAGGCAAGCCCAGAGACGTGGTCTCTCCAGTGAGTCCTGGTCTCTACCCAGTGGGACATGCTTAGATCACCTTCCTCTTTTGGCCAATATTTTTATAATCCAATTATTTTGTGCTTGCTGGTATGCAGACCCCAAAGCATAACTAATATTTAATTTAAACCTTGCAAAGCTGCTTTCAGCTGCTCATACTGATATTAGTAAAATACAATAAATACAAAAATAAATATTTAATCTAAACCAAACATTATTTTCTCAACAACTGACTGGTAATCAATCCAATTTATCTAGTCAATATGTCACTTTCAGCAGTAAAAAATGTGAGAAGCTTTCAGTCCACTTCGACAGTAAGATAAACAGTAATAGACTTTAATGAGGTTTGAATCATATGAGATTTTATTATTATTGTAAACGATTCATCATCTGGAGGCATAGACTGACATGTGTTGTGCCTCAAAGCTCCATCCTGGGTCCCACACTTTTTAACCTGTATATGCTTTCTCTTGGTGACATCATCAATAGGCCTCTAATGCTGTATTTTAGATATTAAAACATGGATAAGTGAGAACTTTTAAAGCTCAGTCCAGGCAAAACAGATGTTTTAAATGTTAGCCCTGATGCTGAAAGGGAGAGGGGGTCCAATTTATTCAATCCCTTCATCATTTGAATGTGTGTGATAAAGCCAAAAACCTCTGTGTGATTTTAGATGCAGACCTTACATAGCTTTAGAGCAGATACAAACCAAGTTACAAAGAGTACAGTTAGAAACATCTACTCTGTCTTTCTCTCCAGGACCAGTGCTGAAATAGTGATTCATACTTATATAACTTCAAGAATAAAATACTGTAATGCCCTCCTTTCTGGGATCAAGGGAAACTCTATTAATCGGTCTTGTTCAAAACTTGGCTTCACGCCTCTTAACCAAGGACCACAAAGGAGATTAGATCAATATTGAGATCTCTGCACTAGCTCCCAGTCAGCTTTAGGATCAATTTTAAGATTTGTTTACCAGTTTATAAAAGTTTCAGTAGACTTGCACCTTTAGAATTGCTTTTAGTTTATGATCCTCCCAGAACCCTCAGGTCCTCAGATGCAGGTCTATTGGAGGTCCCAAGGGTCAGAAGGTAAACCTGCGGCAAGACTTCATTCCAGCACTGTGGGCCGTGCCCGTGATTGAGCCTGCCTGAGGACGTGAGGGCCTCATCTACTGTGGAGGATTTTAAGAAAAATCTTAAGTATCGCTGTAGTTTCACTTTTGGGTAAGTTTTACACTTTATGTTGCTATTGTATACCTCTGTTCATTAAATTTGATTTTTAAATTATTGTTAATAGTGTACCCCGCCTTCGCCCGTCAGCAGCCGGGTCAGGCTCCGGCACCCCCGCGACCCCGAAAGGGACAAAGCGGTCAGGAAGATGGATGGATGTTAATAGTGTTATTAACATTGATTATTATTTTTCTTTTTTTTATGAACTTTGATATGTTATGCAACTGAAAGGTGCTCTGAAAGTTGAATTGAATTTTAAGGGAGAATATCCTAAAGGACTTGACAGAAAATGAGGCAGCTTGCATAAATAATTATTTGTAAAAAAAAATTATGAATTGCGATTAGTTTAAAAAGATATATTGCATGAGGGACTTCTAAAACTCGTTAAGGATGTTCTACCGCCAGCTGATGAATGCTCCTCACACTGGTGAGCTTCTGGCGCACTCAGATCTTCTGAAGCACTGGATCTAGAGGCAGACTGAAAGAAAATGTCACAAAAAATCCTGTTTTCTGAAATGAGACTCTTAAAATTCACAAGGAACTTGGTACTTGAACTGACACAGAATTAATATCCAATTTGACAAATAGATAAAGAGATTAAAAAAAAAAAACCTTACTGAGTGAACTCTGCGAACGAGTCTGCTCCAAACGCTCTCAGCATCTGTCCCCTTGAGTGACAGGATGTCATGGCAGCTCTGGAACAAATCCACACAAAAACAACACTTTATGCAAATATGGTAAAGAGCATAAAACAACCGATTTATGCTAGAGACTGAAATAGAATATAAACTCTATAAAAAAATGTCATTCATTCCCTGCTCTAATAACATAACCAGAACCATATTTTACTTGCAGCCCTCCTTTTAATGAAAGCACACACATAACACCCCCCCCCTCTGAGCTCTCAGAGGTTTTTCAGTGTAAACACATGGTTGCTATTTTGCACCATATAAAGTAAATTTTCAGTGCAAAATTCTCTTATGTATGCATAACTGTTTTGTATGTATTGCTTTTTTGTTTCTTTTTGTGGCGCTCATTATGTTCCTCTTCACATCACAAGTGAATACAATATTTTGAAGTTTGTTTTCTATTTTTCATTGGATATGTTTCTCTGTGCCCTGCGACAGACTGTCGACCTGTTCATGAAAGACCCTGCCTCACCCAACAGTAGCTGGGTTAGGCTCCAGCAACCCTGTGCCCCCGAAAGGAAAACAGCGGGCTCTGAAGATGGATGGATGGATGATTGGATGGATGTTTCTCTGTCTAACTTGTTTGTCTGAAACAATTCTTGACTGTGAGAGTTGCAAAAGGGGAAGAGCAGTTTTAGAAAAGTGCATCTAATAGTAATAAGGAGTTTCAAGATTCCACAGCAGGATAAGTAGTCATTCCGGGACAAATAAAAAAGCTATGTTTTCCCAGCATTAAGATGAAAATGTCAAAAATTACTTTTTTCGCCATAAGTATGGTAGGCCTTTCCATGGGTGTCAGTCTAGCCATTTCCAGGAGGAGTCTCTTCATTTTGCGAGGCATTGCCAGCTTTTGATGAGGGGATAAATTGAACTTAGCTGTGGCCCAGATAATTCCAGCAACTCCGTACACACAGACCTGAGCAAAGGGGGGAAAGATGAAACAAAATGAAGCAAAAGCAAATACTTTGGTTAGAATGTGAATTAAAGCGGTTTAGATGAACAAACCTTCTCAGTTACGATGCCATGTTCTTGATACTCGGGAGCCAAATAAAATTCATCCTGGCATCCTGTAAAGGAGTCACATGGAGCTAGTTTCATGAGTCAAGAATAGAAAATTTGTGAAACCTTTTTTTTTTTTTAAAGAACACAGTTTTTTAAGTGTTGCTTGCATATTATACAAACCAGTGTTTTTAGGTTTCAGAAAGAGCACCTCTCCCTCACAGCTCACATACACGGTGTCAAGGCATAAATAGGCTATAAAGAAAGGGAGAAATGAAATGCAAAGAGAACAAAAGTGTGTTTTACTCTTTTAAAGAGGTCACATTCCGTTTCTTTAAAACTGCATTTGAAGCACGGAGAGCTATTCTTATTGTGAGTGAATCTGCTTCTGCTCAGACAATAACAGTGGAGGAAATCACCTGGAAAGTGAGTGTATGTTTGCAGCGAGGACAGACAGGTGTGACACAGAGCCCACAGCTCAAACACGCTCAGCCTCCGTCCACAGCGAGTCAGCAGCTCCCTCAGAGAGATCCACTGAACAAAAGACGAACAGTAACAAAGCAAAGTTATGGCCGAAATGATGTTAGGATTCCTGACTGCAGCTTCAGCTGTTCCCTCTGAGGGTTCATTCAGAGCCTGTGTACCAACAATAACAGACAGATGTTTTAAAGTCCCCCATGACATTTCTTTTATTTTGTTTTAAAAAACTTCCCCGGTAGTGTTTTTGATTATAAAATTTTAACCAAAATCCCACAACCTAAATATCTTTAAAAGACATTTTTCATGTTGATCTGAAGCCTCTGTTTCCAAAATTTCCTCTGAGGGGGCGTGGCTTTAGGAGGTAAGCTCAGTAGCCCCGCCCCTGATCCCCCCTGTATGATTTTGACAGCTCTGTGTCTCACTAGCATAAATCTTCACCGCTGCTACATAAAAACATCCATCAATCTGGGTAATGTCCAGCCGTATGGTTCTGATCCAGATGTCAGCTGGACGAGGAAGTGAAGATCTTCATGGACAGAACTTCCTCCAAAATCCTGATTCTTTCTCCTTCCAGTTCACCAAAGACTCTTTTAGCAAACCGACCCTTTTCACGTGACGTCACACATCGCCAGTCATGTGCAGAGCAGCTTCCGGTTTAAATAGATTAGAACGGCAAAGCTGACATCTGAACACTGTTTAAAGCAATTTTAGGTAAATTATAAAAAGTTACCTAACCTATTGTAACCAAAATGTGTACATTATTTATTTTATAAATGTCCTTCCTGGTTGTATTTGTTTTCCTCTCTTACATCGTTCACAAATTAGAGCACAAATGTCACTAATCCTGTCTGCAGTCAGAACAGCAGCTCAGCTGCTTCCCCAAAATGATATTAAACCAGTTGTGGATTATTTCTCTCTACAACCCGGTCATAGTTAGATGAAGGTTACAGATACTTGATTGAATGCTGCTGGTTTGATTATGAAGGTAATTATGATTTTACTCTTTTAATCTGTGTTAATACTAATAATAACGGTAGAATTAGCTTTGGCTATGAGACGTGAAGCTGCAGAAGATCTTTTCTCACCATTGCTGTTTTTACAATTATCCCCTAAAATATCCTATAAAACAAGTAAATTTATCCTGGGAATCGATTAAAATGCATACAGACAATGCAGCATTGTGTGTCTTTACTGAAGATATTAAATAAGGCCAACATGAATTTCTATGAGCCTTTGTGCTTGATTGCACTTAAAATCGTGTGAATAACATCAGCCAAAACAGAACATGTTGGAATGATATCTGTTCAAATGAAAGGTCAATATTTTCAATAAAACATCCAATATTGAAGGATTATTCAAATTTGTATTTAGATTTGTGAACGATCTAAGACAGGAAATGAAAATACAGTTCAACAGGACTTTCATAAAATAAATATTGTACAAATTGGTAAGGTTACCTTTTATTATTTACGTAAAAATTTATCAAAAAGTGTTCAGCTGTCAGCTTTGCTGCTCTAAATCAGTAAACTGGAAATCACTATTAGCTTTTTCAGTCCTGTTGCCATTTTGTCTGACGTCACCGTGAAAATGGTCTGTTATACAATGTTTATTGAGGTTGCTGTGATCAATACATTCAATCATTGGTTTCTCAGAGTTCTTGATAAAATAATCAAAGCTAACATCAAAATGCTCTTTCATTGATTTACAATCCTTTCCAACTGCGGTCAAATGAGCCGCCGTTCACATTTCCGTGGTCACATCAAGAAGCTCCGTGGAGTCTGGTGGAGATTTTCCAGCGTTCTCAGTCCTGCTACCGTAAGTATTGGATGAAACTCACACCAAAAATCCAGTGATGCTGATTTGACCACAGAAATGTGAACGGCGGCTCATTTGACTGCAGTCAATGTGAAGATACCATCTTCTCTTCTCCAGAACCTGAACTAGACACTAGGAACAGATGAGGGTTTAGTGCATGTGCAGCAGAGCTGTTGATGGAAAGAAGATCATTCATTCAAACAGAGTCTGTCCAAGACCGTTTGATTGATTTAAAAGGAGAAATACTCGGAAATGAAAAAACAAAATGATTTCTTGTTCTCTCTCATAATAAAAATGCCACACAGACATGTTAAAAACTCAAACACAGGATTTTCATCCGAAGGAGACTGTGGACTGAAACACAGGACCATAGTGCCCAGTTATGCTGTGTACACACTGGACATGTGAACGCACTGTTAGCATGCAGTGTTCACTCAGGACTGTTTATACCCAATACTAGAGCTTGTACCTACAATTGATAGAGGCTTGGTGTGAAATGTAGTAGTGAAAATCTGGTGAATCTTGCTCCAGGCTTTTTCTTTCACAGCCCTTTCTCAATAAAGGAAAGACTAAACCTCATGTAACTCTGGCTAGACACAAACTGCAAAGTATAACTTCTCCTTCAAGCTCAAGATTTTTATGGTTGGTACTTCTGTGTTTTTATAAGGACACTTCCAACACATCGACACCAAATCTGAGTCCCTGACTGATCAAAGTTCAACAGGTTTAACTTTTGACCTGGCCGCTCGCTTTGTATGTTGAGTCCTAAAATGAACGTGTGAAGCGACACCTGAACCCAGAAGCCTGAAACGTGCATTTACGGACGTTTAGAAAGACTTTTCATTGGAAGAAACCACTTGTTTCCGAACCCAGTGTTCACAGAGCATTAGTTTTCATTTTTCTATTTAAAAGGAAAAACAGGACACTCTTACTTCCTGTTATGTCTGTGCTGGACTAAAAACTAAAACGATTCTCTCTGAGCTTTTTCAGTGTAAACACATGGTTGCTATTTTGCACCATATAAAGTAAGTTTTCAGTGCAAAATTCTCTTATGTATGCATAACTGTTTTGTATGTATTGCTTTTTTGTTTCTTTTTGTGGCGCTCAAATTTAGTTCTAAAATATTCCAATGCTTGTTTTCAAGCAGTCCCTCAGTATGTGGGAACCGACACAAAAATAAAGAAACCAAATCTCTCCAATGCGGATCCATTACTGTGAAGGTTTTGTTGCCGTGTCTAACCTCATCCTGAGATTCTTCATTCAGGCACAGCATGCTTTTGGTCATGAAGTTATTAGGAATGTAGAGGCTGTGGATCAGCGTGCTGCGGCCCTCTGAAGTGCCCGATTCCATTTTCAGCTCCCGGCAGGAAGCACAGGACGAAGCTCCCTCTTCAGGAGGACTTTCCTGGTTCTCCTGGATATTTCTCTCTGTGGTGCAGGTCTCTCCGTCCTCATTTCTTTCTGACTCATCTCTGCTGTCCTCAGCTCTGCAGTGAGGGTAAGACTCACAGGACTTCCCCCGGTTAAGTCTCTCCAGTCTGTCACTCCACACAGACTGGCAGCTCAATCGCTCATCTGCTCCGATCTCAGTCAGGTCAGAAACCGGGGTGCTGATATCTCCATGGGTAGGAGTGGAGAGACAAGGGGGGTTGTTGGAGTCAGGAACAGAACAGGAGCGATTCAGAGCCCCCCTTGCCCTGCTCGGCCTCTGCGGAGCCCTCCTCCTCACTGGGGAGCTGTTGTGAGACCGGCAGTCCATCTCGTCTGCCAAGATGGTGTTGTCTCCTTCACTGCTGTCCATGTCCTCAGCCCAGAGGGAGGAATCCCAGCCCCCGCATACCTGAGAACAGGACATGACAATGAGTATGTTTAGAATAGGGCAGGGGTGTGCTACCTTCCCCAGTAAAAGAGGGTTTGTTTTCTACTGACCAAAACCTGGTGGGAGCCGCAAAGTCACTGCCGTGCATTCATTACAATAAAAAAAGATAAATATGAATTGTGCTTCTTTTGTGGCATGAATCAAAACAGAAATATACAAAAACTAGCATTTTATCAACATTCATTCATCTTCTTGACCGCTTTTCCCATTCGGGCTCGCGGGGGTGCCGGAGACTATCCCGGCTACTGATGGGTGAAGGCGGGGTACACCCTGGACAGGTCTCCAGTCTGTCCCAGGGCCTCAGTCACACACATTCACTCTCACATTCACATCTAGGGGCAATTTAGAGTCACCAATGAACCTATGAAGCATGTTTTTGGACGGTGGGAGGAAGCCGGAGTCCCCGGTGAAAACCCACGCATGCACGGGGAGAACATGCAAACTCCACACAGAAAGGTCCCAAATCCCCCAGCCGGGATTCGAACCGGGCCTTCTTGCTGTGAGGCAAGAGCGCTAACCACTGCGCCTCCGTGCAGCCCTTTTCTCAACATGTGAAATTATTTTTGACATTAGACAGAAGCTCGTGTGATTTCCTTCAAAATAAAAGATGCCTTGTGCCAAACTGGGTCCTCCCAGTGCAGCTCTGGACAGCATCAGATAATATGTGCCTTAAACGTATAAAGATTCTGACTTTTTACCAAAGTTTTGCTTAGTATTTGAAATCTGTGTATTCTGGAGGAAGCCTAGTTTATCTACGAGGTGCACCTCAGACATAAATCTTTAAACTTAACTAATCTAAATTAAATAAATGCTCGTTTTAGTTTCCCTTACTTGATTTCTTTTTAACCAGAGAGCCACTATGGAGAAGTCAAAGAGTCACAAGGGGCTCCGAAGCCGCAGGTTCCAGACCTCTGGACTAGGACATTAAAGTTCCTCTAAAATCAGGTTTGATCTACGGTAAAAGTGTTCCCAGAGGTTTTGTTTTTAATTATGATGATTTTATACAAAATCAAAAATCTGTGTTATTTTCTAGAAAATTATTTCTGCAGAGTAGCAGGAGTTTATAACAATTTCTCCTCTAAGTTGTAGTAGAGACTGTTAGCACAAAAGTACACCTCCCCTGATTTCCCATGATCCCTTTGTTTACACTCTCTCCCACTAGCTTACAGCTCTTCACAACCTCAAGCTAACATTAGCAGTGCAACTAAAATGGCGAGGAATGATAGACCAATTCATTCGTACAGTTTAGATCCAGATTCCAGCTCAGACGAGGAAAACAAAGACATTCATGGGTCGATTGGTCTGCACATCTGACAATAGGCTAGTGTCACAGCAGCAATCTGAGCACATTTTTCCATCTGCGCCTGATTTTCCATGGTTTGAATAAAGAAATGCAAAGAAATATATTTGCCTTACAACAAGAAAAAAGTGCTACAAGAACATGTTAAAAACACCATTTTCATTGCAGCTGGTCTCAAGATTCATTCCTATAAACACAGAGGAAGTCCTGCAGTAAATAAAAATGAATCACTGTGGAGGAAAACACAGAGCAGCACACTTCTATAATTCATATAGAACAGAAGAAGAAAAGCAGGCGAAAGCCCTGAGAGACGCCAGCTTATGTTTGTGAGGTACAGTTTACTTAAAGATTCCCTGGCAGTTGAAAGACAGCAGACATAAACATGGGAATAAACTGCAACAATTCCTCCTTACATGTTAGCGAGACACTGAAATCTGACTTCAGCTGCTAAGACTCAAGAATTATATTTTATGATCTGTTCTAATATTCAATTTTCAAAGCCAAGAAAAAATCTAACTATAAAACTACTTTTAGAAACTGGCAAAGTAATCAGTCCAAATGCAATTGAATGTGTGTATATCTATAGATATATATACATATTTATATAAGTTTTTTTTTAGCTATTAGTGTTGTGGTTCAGTGTTATTTTCCTTTGTTGGTTTTGGTGTTTTTTTGCTCTGTGCTTATGCATTTCTTTGTTTGTGCCTCTACAGGGCGGCTTGAGGCAGGAGGCGTGGCTTTCACTACCTGGTGGCCTTGCACACCTGCTTCCCATCTCTAATGGATGCACCTTTAAAAGCCTCTCCCTGGCTCCTCCAACCTGCCAGGTTATTTACGTTGAGTTTGGCTCCTTCCTGGTTCCAAGTTAAAACTTTTCGACGGCCTAGCTCCCTGCCTCCGCTACCAGTGTGCTTCTGTTCTTCATTTTTGTGTTTGTGAGGCTAATAAACCCCCACTGCTGTTCCATCTCACCTGACTCCGCTCTGGGATCTGTCCACTCATCATAACAATTAGACCTGAGTCATGTTTGTGTTTATATACCATATATGTAGAGCAGGCATGTCAAACTCAGTTTGGCTCTGGGGCCGGATCCAGACTTTCTGTTCTCAGGTGGGCCGGATCAGTAAAAGAATGTCAACTCCAACTATTTAGCTTTGTTTTTCAGTACTATGCTTTATCATTCAGCCTAAATTTGTAGCCTACCCTACATATTATAATCACGGATGACAAGGGATCTTTTCTAGCACAACACATTTATTCACAAACAATGGAGAAAAAAATGATTTTCATGTTTGGCATTGAATGTGTTAACAACTGGTTTATTTTAACAGTTGAGTGAATGCAGTTTTACACCTGAACCAACTCACCACACTAAACAAACTCAAGTGGGAGCTATGAAAAAAATGTTTTGCCTTAATTATCATACTGCTTTGAAATAATAATAAATAAAAATATATAATAATAAATACAAATACAAAATAAAAGTTTTAGCAGTGCATGGGCAATAAGATTCGACTACATCAGCTCAAACTACTAGGCTGGGCCTACTGAAGCTGAGAATATACTGCAAAATATTAATTGTCTTTAATATGAAACCAGATTGATCTTATTTTTAATGATCTGTATTTATGAGTGCAAACAAATTTCATGTCATCACACTTTTTTCTCTCTCTCACTGCACTCCTGCAGTCTACTTGCTGCTGCTGGCTCCTGAAACTTGGCATCTTTTTGCCTTTACAAGTGCGTCGATATCAGGTGTCAAATCCTGAGTAGCAGCACATTTAACAATGTCATTCAAGTGTTCATTTGTTAACCTTGAGCGCTGCTTTGTTTTATTATTGTTCATCACAGAGAACACCTGTTCACAAAGATAAGTAGTCCCAAACATGGAGAGAACCTTTGCAGCCACGGCTGTTAATTTGGGGTAACCTGGCACAAGATACTGATACAACGTATCCAATCCCACGGACCCAAATTTATCCTTCATAGCGGAATCGCACTGCAAGTCAATAAGCTCGAGCTGAATGTCAGCTGGCACATCAGAAGGCTTCACTGTAAATGGCGAGCGAAAAAAGCCGAATTTGTTCTCAAGTTCACTGAAAACCTGAAACCTCCGCTCAAACTCTCGCAGCAAATCTGTTATGTTGTCTTTATATTTATCCAAATCTGGACGATCCGGTGCCTTCGGACGCACAGCTGTGAGACATGAGAAGTGCGTGGTGTCACCGCTGGATAGCTGCGTCTCCCACAGTGACAGTTTTATCTTGCCATTTTGGGAAGGGTGTGTTGACCGATAACTTGTTTAGTAGTAGTGGTGAATGGTGAAGCAAGCTTGCCGGTTTATTTCTAGTTGGACACATCACGTTGCGAATGTTTATTTCCTGGTACTAACTCGTGTCAGTGCCGCATGCTGGACGTGAGCTCTTTAACACATTTACTGCCCTCTAGCGGCCGGAGGGAGCATTTGGTTTGTATTTATTTTAAAAAATCATAACTTTTGATAGAAATGAGCTAGTGACTCGCTTCTTTTTTTGACATACTCAGAAATTTATGATGGGCCGGATTAAATCATCCAATGGGCCGGGTCCGGCCCGCGGGCCGTATGTTTGACATGCCTGATGTAGAGAATTCAAAACGATTCGTCATGTTTGTGTCCATGGTAGGCTACTTTGCAGTTTGTTGTAATCATTCAATGTCTTGTTCCAAAAGCTAACAGCCGCAAAATGCGTCAGAGCTATTTTGTCTTCAATACTATTCAAATCCCTCATGAGTTGAAAAAGCATCTGTAACACCTGACCATTTTCTACAGCGCCTCTCAAAATTTGAACATATTAACAGTAATAACCCAGTGGGGAGTGAGTGATAAAAACGTGTCCATTACCTGCTGCCGCGACAGAGCATTTGTCACTGAAGTGTTGAGGCTCTTATCATCTGAGCTCAGCCTTTTCACTAAATATCTGGGTTTGGAAAGCTGCCATCTCGCCTCCCAGGAAGCTTCCTGTCCATCTGTGAATGCACAAAAACACCAATTAAAGAATAAAAAGAAACAGTTATTTTAGATGCAAACAAGGGAGCGAGGAACATATTAACCTTGAAAGTTTGACACGGATTCAATGGAGAGCACACGCCGCCCAACGGCGGACAGTTTCCTGCACACAGCAGCAGAGGAGGTGTGACAGAGCCGCACTTCAGCCAGAGACAGGATGTCCTGCAGGAGCATCCAAACAAAAGGTTTGCAATACTCACACAACACCACCACAAAACATGAAGAGTCCTTCTGTCTGCATTGAAAAAGCAAGGAGTAGACTTCTCCTTCGAAACATTGGGTCGGACATTTTAATAAGAATGGTTTAAAGGCTGTAACGTTTTTGTTTGTTTAATCTCTTATTCCTTTGGGCAGATGTTGGACAGAGGAGAAAAGTTAAAAAAAAGGTATGTGAACAATGAATATCACTTTTGAATGTCAGGAACAGACTCTGAGAAGTTTAGGCCACATTCATCTCGACTTGTACCTAGATGTTTTCCACTTGGTGTTTACGGAGCATCTCAGTAAAAGTTCTACCAGCTGCTTGTTCCCCATTCAGTGTTGGTGTTTATTCAGTAAATTTTGCAATAAATGCTGCTGACAAATTCTCCAACTTCCTCTTAATGTTCTATAACTTTATCAATAACTAAATACAGCTTTTTTATTTCATTTTTTTGCAATGTCTGCTGTTTACTTAAAAAGCAATCAATTTAAAAAGTGGTTAGAATCCTTTTGTGTATGTCATTGCACCACATATCCTAAAACAACATCTCTGACTTTGTTAGTGTCTCACTATGTAAAAAAAAGAACTTGAATAAAGAAGAATTGGTGCTTTTTGCACCTGCAGGAGCGGTCTCTCCTCAGGGTCCTCCTCCTGCATCTGCTCCAGCAGCTTCTGGATTTCTTCTCCTAAATCTGCCTCCAGTTCTGGCTCAATAACAAAGCTGAGTGCCACAGAAAGCGTTGAACCCAAAGAATAAATGTGGCCCTGCAGGAAACACACTAATGTGAATGTCATAAAACTGCTCAGGGTATAAAACTTTTTTTACAGACATAATTTATATATATATATATATATATATATATATATATATATATATATATATATATATATACATATACATTATGCTTACATTTCTTCTTCTGTGGCTTTACAGATACATTCTTCAAATTCAAATATAATATCAACAAACTTGAGAATTTTAAATGATAATCAAAAGGCTGAGAATGAAAACTAGTAAAGTAATGTTTAAGCAGGCTGTTGATGCAGTACTTCTGAATGATTGCCCAGATATACTGTATATTACGTCTTTCGCATGCTTTTTTCACAACATGCCGAAGCATAAAGAAACCAAAAGATGTTTGCTCTTCTTCTTCACTCACTGCAGTTCAAATGGAAATACTTGTTAGAAAGGAAAGAAGACAACTTTTAAAAGCAGAGCTTCATTTTTTTAAAGTTTCTAATATTTCATTGTAAAGATAAGAAATCATTTAAAACATTAATCAGAAAATAAACTGACTCAGGCATTCTTCACTACAGCAAACAGAAGTAATACAGAGTGAGCTGGCTGCTGAACATTAGCCAGAAGAAAATGGACCTCTCTTCTCCTTATCAAACATTACTGAGAAGCTTCCAACAGAGCGCTTTGGTAAGAAAACCCAGGGGGTGGGAGGTGGGGGTGAGTATGTGTACAGCTGTGACCCGACGGAGGGACAAGCTTCAGGGCCGTCTCTCACCTCAAATGTGCTGCCAGTGTGGTCAAACTCAGGAGGCACGAAGGAGCCCTCAGGATCGTCTGCATGCAGGTCAGAAAAAACAAATTACACACTCGTGTGTGAGGAAAAGGGAACATTGATGCTAAGAAGTCATTGCGTTTTTAAAGTGATAGAATTTCAGCGCGTTTTGTATGGCAGAGGTTAACACAGTGTGTGCTATGGGCATGTGATGTTTTCAGTGACTCAGTCAGCGCATTGAAAAAACAAAATCCAACATGGTGGCTTAACCTTTTGGGGCCAATGGGTTGCAGGAGACTGTCCCTGTTACTGTCGGGCAAAGGCGGGACCCTGGACAGCTCGTCAGGTGCAGCTCTTACAGTTGGAGTGAAGTACACCGCATCGAAAGAGACGGAATGATCTGGTAAAACCAGACACAGCGACGTGCTAGCTGGTGACCCCATGGTTGGTCAGATTGCAGCGCTGCTGTGATTGTTCGTGACAGTGTTGAACCGGTTGAACATTTAGCTCGTGCTCAATGCATGCCTGATTTTTTACATAGGGCATGCAATCCAACTTAAAGCGTAGCAACGTGCGATCACGTGCATTCCTGATGTGGAGGCCAGGAACTCTGGTGTGTGTGTGTGTTTGCATTGACTTTTCATTGAAAGTGGTTGCTGTGAAGCACCTTCAGGGTGGCCGTTGAGCAGTACATAAAAGAGAGAATCGTGTCCGCTGTGCATGCAGCATAGCAATCCGTCGAGTGCATTAATTGACACTGTTCATGTGTGAGAATGAATGTCTATAGAGACGACGGGAGCAGAAGGCCAACCTGATGCATCTCCCCAGAGATTCTCTGGAAATAGGTCAACCTTAAGACTGACCACAGACACTAGACATCACTCTGATCATAGAGAGATACAGTCTCAACAACAAAAGGACCTAAGCTAGAAAGGAAAAGAGGAGAGGGAAGACAGAAGAAGGACTGGAAAAGAGTGAAGTGGGTCAGGGATGCTCTGACTGAGGTTGTAATGCCAGCTATCCTACAGGTCTCTTTGGCCCCTTTTTTATTTTTTCATTTCCAATATCTCAATACATGATTCCATGTATTGTTTTATTTTGTAAATACTTTTGCTTCATCCGTTTTCAAATTTCCACCCTTCTTCTCCTCTCTACATCCTCATCAGAGTTTCCTTTTCTATCCCTTTTTCATCTCCACAACTTCATCTACTGTGTCGCAGTTTAAATGAATCCCTTTTTTTCTTTTTAATCACCCCTCTTTTTTATTTCTTTTTATCTCCTCTTTCCTTTCACCTCCCTCCCTCTCACCCTCACTCCTCCAGCGTGCTTTTCCTTCCCCCTTTCCTGCCTCAGACAGAGCCTTAGAGCTCCGACAAATTAAAGGGAAAAACAGACACAAGTGGATGAGACATTTAAACTTTTGCAATCAAAGGAAAAAAAAACAGTGAAACAGCAAAAGGAGAAAACAGCAGAAGTCAGTGACGCGGCTGCCTCCAGGGTGATGGTGACAAGTCAGTGAATCATGAATGCTCACTGCATTTTTGCACAACAGGTAGGCTGAGCTGAGCGGGACCACTGATTCCACTCTACTGAAGGAAAGCCAGCGAGGCTCACCGTCGTCCAAAAGTGAACGTTTTTTTTCCTTCTTGCTGCTTGAGAACATTTTGTGATCCTGGCTGAGTTTGGTGTTGCTTCAACACCCACATGCACATCCCACCTCCTCTCTGCGTTACTGCAGCAATTAAGCAGCAGAAATCTGCATTGTCAGATGCTTTGCTCCTCCTCTCACTGAAATTCATCCCTGCAGCCTGCAAGGACACGCCAGTGGGAACGTCAGGTGGAGATTCCAGTGCTGCAGCACAAACAGCTGGAAACTATGCAGCAATGAGAGCAGCGGGCAGTTCTGAGTAATGATGGATGCTTTTCTCTCGCCGTGTTTGACTAACAGGAAGGACTAGGAATCAAAACATCACTTCTCAGCATATTTTACCAACTGGAGACAAAAACGGTAAAACTGTGAGATCAACACGGTGGTGTTTGTCATTCCAGGTGAGAAGTGAGGTTGACTGCTGACAGGATCGCCAACTGTTGCCACAACAACCATCGCCCTGGTAACTTTGTTCATCAAATCAGTGCTGACCAAATTGTACCATTTGGCCGCAGGGTGTGAAAGGAGAGTGTCTGTGAGTGTGACGTGTCTGTGGTGAGTTAACCCTTTAACACCAGAGCTCCAGTGTTTATGTTCTTTGATTTACTGTCATTTTTCAATCGTTAACATGACAATTTGCTGCTTTTTTCCTTCAGAATCTACTGGAAAAGTTACAGTATGTTAAAGATTTTGTGTTTAAGCATCACCGACTACCCCTCAGGTGTGAAAGGGTGCTTGAAGCACTTTTTTCCTTCACAATCTACTGAAATGAATGTGTTAACGGTTGAAAAGTTAAAGTATGTGAAAGATTTGATGTTTAAGCGTCACCGATGACCCAGGTGTGCTGCCTGTGTGGTCAAACTCAGGAGGCACGGAGAAGCCCTCAGTTAAAGAAAAGGTCTAAAGGATGATTTTCTCTCTTCTCAGTTTCACTGAAGCAGATCACTTTAAATTGGTTTCAAATCATTGAATAGAAAAAGAGTTTTAACTTCAGCTCCAAGTAATAAAAACATGTAAAAGTAACTTCCTAATGAATATGAAGCTCCGTATTTTTTTACACAGCATTTGAAAGGAAGTTAAATGATGACCCTCAATACCAACACCCTAAATCCTCCGTTAGGTTTAGATTAAAGAGGTAAACACTGGAGCCTAATTTCCAAACAGCAGTGTTTGTATGACTCACCGCTGAGCTGCTCCATGAAGCAAACATTCCCGTGAGCGTTGAAGGCCAGTGTGTCGGGTGTGATGCACAGCGTGTGGAAGAGGTGGGAGGGTCGGATACTCTGTAAGGCCAGAAGGCACTCCGCACACACGGCCCACACCTCCTCCTCGCACAGACAGCTGTCCCGCAGAGAGAGTATGTCCGCCAGCGACACGTTCTCCTGCACAAATTAGAATTTATGCAATTAAGCACAGCAGATGTGTTAGGAGTGCTGGTTAATGATTATCCAAACAGAATTAGGCTCAGGATTAACATTGGACCCAGTAAGAAGAGAACACTCCATAAATAAAAGAATGTTATTTAAATTGTCACATCAAGCTGATCACATTACTCCGGTTTTTGGTCCAAATGTTGAGATTTAGTGCAATAGACCCTTTTCACGTGACGTCACACAAAATGGTGAACGTGCAGAGTGACTTCCAGTCAACAGGTTTAGAAAAGTAAAGCTGACATCTGAATGCTGTTTAAACCAATTTTACATAAATAATAAAAGGTAGCCTAACTAATTGTAACTGAAATTTGTACAATATTTATCCTATAAATGTCCTACCTGGTTACATTTGTTTTCTCCTCTTAGATTGTTTCCAAAATCAAAGTACTTATGTCAGTAATCCTGTCTCAGTGCTTGCAGAAGGCAGCAGCTGCTTCCCCAAATCCTCTGGATGATATTAAACGAGTTGTGGATTATTTCTCTTGGACAAGCTGGTCATAGTTAGACAAAGGTTACATGTACTTGAATGCTGCTTGTTTGATTATGAAGGTCATTATAATTTTTTTCTTTTAATCTGTGCTAATGCTAACGCTAGCATTGGCTTTGACTATGAAACCTGGAGCTGCAGAAGATCTTTCCTCACCATTTAAAAGTTGCCTTAATTTCAGTGTAAAATCCTTGTAAACAGAGTAAAACTCAGACAATTCCAGCGTGTCTGACATTAAAGTCAAACTTATTCCTGTTGTAATGTTTTCTACTGCGGTCAGTGAGCTGCTGTTAGCTCAGCCGTGGTTCTAGCATCACTCCTCTTTGAATTTTGTTAATAAATGTGTCTGATCTCTGGGAAAATAAAGGTAAAACATGATCACATTAATTGGAAGCTGTTGCCAAAATATGAAATTGTCTATTTCCACATAATGTTACAAAATAAATTCACCCAGAGATTTTTGTTTTTTACTTGCCGCTCTTATTTTGAAATTTGAAACTACATGGCTTTGTAGCTGCTCTTAACATTTTCACTGAACCAAACCATTCCTGTTTTTACAATTATCCCCTAAAATATCCTGTAGAACAACAAGTACTTTTATCCTAGGAAGTGATTAAATGTGTACAGCAATGCAGAGATGTTCGTCTTTGTTGAAGGTATTAAATGTGGACAACATGAATTTCTATCAGCTTTTGAGCTGATCACACTTAAAATACATGTATATAATGAATACTTTCAAAAAATGTTCATCACAATTGGTAAGGTTACCTTTTATTATTTATGTAAAATTCTGTTCAACAGCAGAAGTCACATTTCCCATCTACTGTCCTGTCACCATTTTGTCTGACGTGAGCGTGAAAAGGGTCTAATCAAGTACTGAGACAAATTTACTTCAACGGCGCCGCCATGTTGGAAGGCCACACCCCTTCCATGTGACAGAGGGCAATACAAAGTCTGAGTGGTTAGTTTATAATTTGAGTAACTTTAACTCTTGAACTACAGAAAAAAAATGAAAAAAATAAGATTATCAAGAAGATGTCAAAAAAATGTATTAAAGCAAGAATGGTTATTCTGACCAATAGAATGACAGTAATAATTGACTGTTTCTCTAGAAGTCTATGGAATTTTGGCCTCTTGGTGCCAGGTGGTACTTTCTGTTTGGAACACCAGGGGGGGGATTCGCTCAGTCCAGTTCTCATATACAGTCATGAGTCTAGCATAATTCTAATTTGTTGTAACAAACTTTGCTCTCCCAGGCAGGATAAAGTTTGTTTTTCTAATTTGAAGAAGCAGTCCAGTGCAGACATCAGTTAGGGCAGAATTAACATTGTGTGTCATTTTCAATAGCTGCATTAAAAAGTCTGTATTTTCTTGGTACTAGTCGTTTTACCAAATATAAAGTCGACACTAACACTGAGCGGCCTCCCTTTTTTGTGCAGCTGGAAGAGAAACACTCCCTGCTGAATGCTCCTCAGTTACGATGCAGTGGTGGGATTTTTGCTGGATCTTCTGGCAGCAAACTCAGCCAGCATAGCAAAGCAATGATTTGTAGATCCTGATCTCCTGCAACCACTTATTCATTCCAGCTCTTTTAAATCACAGGTTCCTACAGTTTTGAACGACTGTTTTCTCTGCTGTGTTTTACAATTGACTGCATGTCTCTAACTGCAAGGAAGGGATCCCTCAGTTCAGATTCAGGACTGTCTCGGAGGTGCTACAGAGAAGCCACAGATGGTGAACAAATCTTATTGATGCAATGAAGTGGCGTAGAGTACAATTACAGGGCAAAGAAAGCCACCTCAAGAAGCAGCACAAGCAGAAGCAGCAGCCCCATAAATAGACGGTTTCCCATGAGAGATCCAGGAGAACACTAGACTCTTACAGCCTGCTGAAGTTAAATATGCTGTCCTATATAAACTGAGTTCCAGGGTTTGCACCAGACTTGTGTGACGCATGGCTTTGAACTCTGGGACTGAGAGACTGGGGAAAACTCTGATGTTGTGACCGGATAACAGGATTACAGAAAAGATTGACTTTTCCTTGTAAATATGTCTTTCAAAAATCAGATAAACATAAAAGCATTTACCATTTAGAAGGCACCTCCCTCTATCCCCACAAACATCTGCAGGATGAGATAAGCAGATTGATGGATCATGTTTACTGGTTTGGATTCCGTAAACAAAAAGGTAAAGCTTTTATGTAACTAATTAAAAAATTGACCTCATTATTTCCTTTGATGGACAGTCATGATTGTTAACGCAGAAATGTTTTAGCTTTGGAGGTTCAATGTCAAACCAAAACCAACAAGATTTAGAAGCTATCTCACCTTAAAGTCTATATTTAGAACACTTTTATCATGAACCTAAACCAATGTTGCTCCATTATATTCTACTTTTCATAGAAACGTGCAGCTTAGGTGGAGACAGTTGTTTGTAGTGTGTATGCCTTGCTTTTAAGTTCAAATTTCTTACTCCTTTTTAAATTCTGTCCAGGGTTTCTATCAAACATGACAATACTGTACTCATTTATTGGTTTAAATGAACAACAAAGTTAGCTAGATGTAGTAGGTGCAATGTATTTTCTACAAGGAATGAAACTGTGTTTTAGAAAAGGTGCTATGACTTAAGCTGGTCGTCTCTGTTGTTAGACTGAAGATTTGGGGCTTCAGATCTTGTCTGTCCCGTTTAAAATCCTTCTAGTTTTTCTAGATTTAAAAAAATACTTGTCCTTTATTTTGCCATTTAACTTCCTCCTGTGCAGCAAAAGGGTCATATTTCCTTCCTCTGTACCACTGTGAAAAATCCCTCCATATATTTTCCAAGCCCACTCTATTCCCATGTGGGGTCATGGGGTCACTGGAGCCTACCAAGCCACTGATGAGCAAAAGTGGGGTACATTCTGGAGAGTTCTCCTAACAATTGTAAATGCACACAGAGACGCCAAGTCTGCGGTATTTGTGTTATGTAGCGATGGCTAAGAAACGCTCATTCAATTTAGTGTTTGAACTCTAAGCATGACATACGCCAAAAAGCATTCTGGTGAGGAATCTACATCACATTCTGGGTGGATCCTTAACCTATTCAGGAATGACGCAAACAGATATGTCTAAGACGGCTGCAGAAGAAGAATCAAACAGTCTCCTGGTGGAGGTATGAGAGACAAATCAAAAGAATTGGTTTGAATGTGGATTATTGAGCAAAGACAGAAAGGTGCCGCATGTCTCCAGGAAAAAGACTCACATGAAAGTGAAGAGGATTTGACGATGCTTCACAGAGAACAGAAACATTCACAGCCAGTGCTGATCAGAACTTAACACAATGTTCTCATCATTTCAATGAATGTTCATCTGCTGTTGTCAGCAGTTCTTAACCAAATTTCATCACAAAATGAACCCATTAGCATCACCATTCTGTCTGTGATGGAATAAACACCGATCTCCAACAGACGCCTGTCTCTAACACACTCCCAGCCAGTCAATGCTTTGGAATAAACGCCTGGGCTAAAAAAGGCAGAACCATGGCATTGTGCATATAAAATGAAAATGTTTTGCTGATCATCGTCAGCTCTGCGGAAGGTGGGCGTGTGTTAGGCTGGAGGCGGTGCTGGCAGTGCAGACTCTTGATGGAAGGGACTGTTCTCCCTTTGTGAGGACCAGGTCGTTCAGTGGATTGGAAGGGGCTGGTGCTCAGAGAGCAGGGTTTTAGAGGAATGCTCAGAAATGTGTGAATGGAGCAAAACAAATGCTTTGGGGTTGTTTTGTGAAGAATTAACATCATAATCCTTAAAGGCTTAAATAACATTGGTTTTGCATAATATAGGCTCTAGAGCAAGTCAGATCAAATACATGTTCCAAATACAACTGTGCCGTATTTCAAATGCAAGACTTTCACTCATTCTGATTCCTTCATGCAGGCAGCAGCCAAAAGGCCTGAGGCAACATGTTCTCAGATTGTCCATCCTCCCCCCAGTCAGTACATGGATCCACAATGTGGAGTCTGTAGAACTGCCTAAAGGGAACTACTTTCAATTTGCAATACACGTTCACTTGGATTTAACACCAGAAAATTATTAATACCTCAGTAACACGTTTTATGGGACAGATTTCAGTCACTGTTGTTTAGCATTAAAATATGCATATGAGCAACAAAGCTTCACTTTAGACTAAAATGTCTACTTTTTGTTTTAATAAACTTTGTCTTCATTCTTAGACAATACATTTTATTTTTTGTATATAAAAATAAAACCATTTGCTACAAGTTACATGATCTTTTTCATGTTCTTGGAAGGCAGTTATGAGGTAGGCTATGCAGATGATTTAAAAAAAACCTTCAACTTATGCAATGAAAAGAATTAACCCTTCAAAATAAAAAAACTAAGTTCCTTTCCTACTTCAAAGCAGTTTTCTCACCTCATCCTCCAGCAGAGGGGGGAGATGCTCCTCATCATAAAACGCATCTCTTTTTTCCGCCTTGCTCAGGTTAGAATCCGCCGCTTCCATCCCGGAATCCTCCATCGCATCAGCTTTGATCCAGCAAACAGAGCAGCAGATCTCAGCCCACAGAGCGCTGTTTCCTGGGGTGGGTACACCGCATGCCGAGCTCTCGGGATGCCCGCAGCATCCGTGGCCAACACGACTGCAGCTTAGCCGAGATCCGTCGCTCCCAGCGGGACGCCCTGATCCACAAGCAGCGCCGGAAGGAGGAGCGCAGAGGCGGCCGCCTACCGCGCGCTACCGTGGGCTGTGGCGCTGGCCGGGTTTTGAGGCTGTCATGACTGCAACACCTCCGCTGAAGCTGGCGGAACCCTGAGCACGAGCATTACGAGCTGCAGCTCCTGAGCCAGAGCTGGCAGCGCGCAGAGCGCACAGCGCGGCTGCCTGCGCGCCACAATTGGCTCCACGCCTCCGCGCGCTCAAGCCCACATGAATGACTCAGATTTGTCACTTAGTTGTCATTCTTTCTTATTCATGTGATCTGGTTTTGCCAGAATTGCTATGGTAATCTCGTGAACTTCTGTTCTTTGCATCTAAAGAGGCTAAAGTTGAAGCACATTTTTAGAAAGGTGAATAAAAAGCACCAAAGAAACGTTTTTGTATTTCACTTTTTCCTATTAAATGAGTTTCTATAAGTGTGTAAAGTAAATCGCTTTGCCTTGTGTGGAAAAACAGCATTTCCCTTTCAGATTCAGCAGGTGGTAAAAAGAGAGTAAAGTTTAATGCAAAACAGTGCTGAGGTCTGTGTGTCACAGACAGCTGGGTCCAAGTGCAGCAGGTTTCCCTGGCACAGGCAGGAAGGAAGAACAGCAGAAAGTCCACAAAGCTAAATCAGGGTCAGGCGGGCAGAGGTCAAGCATAAGTATCATCAGAGAAAAACCAGAGAGGTCAGGGTCCAGGCGAGGGTCAGGGCAGGTGGCAAGCAATCAGAGTAAAAAACGAAGCAGGGTCAAATGAAACGTCGGGTCGGGTCAGGTCAGGTTGGGTCGGGTTGGGTCGAGGAAACAAAAGCACTGACACGAGAGGTAAGAGCATAGAAGAGCATAACACACATCAGACATAAAACAATGCAAAAACAGAAAATTATGTCTGGAAAAATGGGATTCATTTTGTTGTGGAAACCCCTAAAATGTTTAACAAACTGTTTTTACAACATAGAATGAAATTTTTAGGTGTAATTTCATAAATAAATAAATTAATTTAGTCAACAAACTAATCATCACATTTTTTAATTAAAATACAAAAAAGATTCCACGCAAAATTAACAGATTCTTTATTTGGGCCACAAATGTACAGTTTCTTTTGGTATTTTTTTTTTTATTTTTTTTTTTTTATGAAATCCATTTTATTTGAAATGCATTGGACTCTGAATGAAAGTATAATACTAGTCGTGTTTCCATTAACTCTGAAATTTCGAAAAACGGAATTTCGATATTAAATTATCCTAATGGAAACACCACAATTTCGAAAAAACTCGCCTTTTTCGAAATAAAGTTTTTGCGCTTAGAGGAGGTGGTATTTGGGCCGTATCGAAACAGTAGTTTTTCGAAAAACTGTAATGGAAACACTTTTTTCGAAACAAACGAGTCACGTGACCATTAACCGGATATGGCGTTTCGGACAGGAAGCAGGAAAAGCTGGTCAAATGCGCTTTTTCACAGCAACTGGCTGCCTTGGGCACCGCACAGCTCATCAAAAGTTGAGCGTGTCATGCGAAAATGCTGAATCCACAGCTCTTCGGTGAATTCTTCAACCACGATTTAACAAAACTGTTTGACTCTACGTCGCTCCCGCGTTTAAGGAGCCTGCCGCTCCAAGGCTCGGATCAGACGTAGACGTCTTCTCTGATGGGAAGGATGAGAGCTAGCTCCGTGGCAGAAATGTGAATGAATCTACTGCACATGAAAATAGTGTTTAAATCCGTCGTCATGTTTTTTTAATGACTTATCGCGGGAATTACTTCAAGTTTTTCGCATAATCATGGTTTAATGGAAACGCTGTTTTTTCGAAACATTGTTTTATCGAAATTCTAGAAATTTCGAAAAAGTTTTGCGCAAAAGTGTAATGGAAACGCAGCTACTAAGTGATTAGATTACTAGGTTGTTTGAGGTATTTTTCCAACTAAGAAGAAACGAGACAAAAACAAAGTTACAGCTAACAACTTGAACAAAGGCTATTTTGCTGTTGTGTTACTGGTCCGGCCCACTTAAGATCAGACGGGTTGAATGTGGCCCCCAAGCCGAAATAAGTTTGACACCCCTGTGTTAAAGGGTGAACCAATTTTAAGAAGGTATCCCAATAAAAAAAAACAATTTTTTGGATCGAATTTGTTAAAGCCAGACGTACTTTGCAGTTGAGTGATTATTGTGTGAGTGATAACCAGGGATAATTTGAAAACAGAACTGGATTCAATGTTAAGTCATTGTATGGGTATAAAAGCAGACCAGAAGCCAATCAGAGGAGGCCATGGACGGCGAGCTAGTGTCGAATGGTCCAAGTGTATGAAAGGGTTAAATAGGAAGCTGTCTTTCCATAATCACAAGTCTTTACCAACTATGGCATTGTGTGTGTTATATGTATGTGTGCCTTCAAAAAGAGCCATCACTCACATCAGAGCATTCAAAATAACCCGATGTTGCATTGATATTTGACATTTCTACAGTTGTGACAAATTAAATAGAGTTTTGATAAAAAGAATGACCAATAGTCCCAGCAAAAATATGGAAAAAAGAACAAACATGGAAAGAACATGACAAATAGAAAAGATTCAGACTAAAGCTGGAGAGATCAAATCTGTGCTGACATCTTTATGAGGATTCATCGTGATTTAAAGAATAGAAGCAAAGAGCAGGAAGTAACCAGCAAACTGTCAGGCTGATTTAGACAGATGTGCTCCAGAGGTGTCAAAGGTTCCTGGAGTCGGTGGTTCCACTGAGAGGATTCAGAAGTGTGGTGAAGGGCTGAAGGCTGGAGTCCCTGCAGAGGAGCTCCTGTGGACATGAGTGACTTTGAAAGCAGGCAGAAGGCTTCACATTCAACAAGCCAAGATGTTGTGATTCAGACAACAGGAGCAATCCTCTGAACCGCGTGACATCACTCAATATTGATTTGCAGCAAGGATTGCATCAATGTTGCATTTGCACCAACTTTAATCAGCCTAATGTCCAACAAATTCTGTATCTGATGATAATGGAAAGAAACAGAACTCAGAACAATGAGGAAAAACTGGTGATGCAAAAGGAAAATGATAGGGCACAAATTTGTTAAAAGGTAAGACAATTTAAGCTATTTCCAGATCATTCTTAGAAATATTTTTTTTGACACAAACCACTGCCTTTGAAAACACACATAACCTTCTTTTAATACTAGTACATATCTTTCACAGTGAATAGTTCATCCTCTCATCTGTAATTATGTCTCATTGAGTGACTGTTCTCTGGAAGAATAAATATATATTTTTAAGAACAGTAGCATTCATTAACCAGTGCTAACATGGTCTTAACTTCTACTACTGAGCATGACTCTGTTGTCATCATACTTTAGGGGTCTTTTATTTGGGAAGAATTGTCTAGGTCTGTGTGTGACCTGCAAACACAGCTGTGAGGGAGCAACTCTGGTAGGGGTGTGCCAAAATATCGATTTCCGATATATATCGCGACATTTTAGTCCTGTTATTGATTCTTGATGGGTTCCCACCAAGTATCAATCTTTAATTTTGATTGAAGAGGCTGTAAAACATTATATTCGTCATCCTTTGGTGAGACGTTCCTTCAGAGGTGGATAGGGTGCGTTAATAATAATAAAGTGATGCAGTCGATGTTTGTTTCTAAAGTGAATGAACAAGAAATACGATCTGTGGTGAGAACATTAAAAAACAAGACATCGACTGATAGTGATGTCATTGACATGAAAATGATCAAAATGACCATAGATTGTTTAGTCAGACCTTTATGTGATGTTTTTAATCTCTCATTTAAAACAGGTATCTTTCCTGATGGTATGAAAACTGCTAAAGTTATTCCATTTTTCAAGTCAGGTGATAAACATTGTTTCAATAACTACAGGCCAATCTCATTACTTTCACAGTTTTCTAAAATCTTAGAAAAACTGTTTGTTAAAAGATTAAATAGTTTTGTTCAAAAAATAAAATGACAATCAATATGGCTTTCGCTCAAATCGTTCTACAGCCTTGGCAATGATGAAAATAACTGAAGACATATCAACAGCAATTGATGAAAAAAAATTATGAAGGAGTATATATTGATTTCAAGAAGGTGTTTGACACTATTGATCATTCCATTTTAATTTCAAAGTTATATTCTTTTGGTATAAGAGGTGTGGCCCTTAACTGGCTGACTAGTTATTTGAACAAAAGACAACAATATGTACAGTTTGCAGGTCATACTTCAAAACGCATGAATATTGAATATGGTGTTCCACAAGGATCAATCTTGGGTCCGATTCTTTTTATTTTATATATAAATTACATCTGTGAAGTTTCTAATGTTCTAAATCTTATATTATTTGCCGATGAATCTACAACATTTGGTCAAGAAATTACATTTTGTTTAACTGTGAGTGTTCAGTTAAGGTGATGCTGTTCGGTCATGTGACGTAACCATAAGAGTTTGGGTAGCATCCGGAAGTGTATGATACCGTTGTACTGTGTGTTTCAACTGATGAATAAAAGAGCCTCAATTAAAGCACCTCGTTATCTGTGGATTAATCCTTACGTTGATGGGATCAAGAACACAACAGATACGACCCTATTTTGCTCTGGAAAAGATTTAAAAAATGTAACAGAACAAGTTGAAAGAGAAATGACAAATTGAAGAGTTGGTTTTATAAAAATAAGTTGTCGTTGAACTTGGCAAAAACAGAGTTTATGGTTTTTGCGAAAAGAAAACAGAATGATGTCACTCTGTATATCGATGGTGTAAAAATTCAAAAGGTCCTGAGTTTAGATTCCTTGGGGTAGTAGTTGATGAAAATCTAACATAGAAACCTCGTATATCATATGTTACAGCTAAAGTGTCAAAAACAAAGTTGGGTACAGGGAAAACACACATGTTTTATTTATCAAGTCTGGTCTTTTAAAACTTGAAGACTTAATAGAACAACAGACTCTGTAAAGAATGTTTAAAGTTAAAAACAGAGCACTGCCAGAGAGTCTGCTTAGGATGTTTGTTTTTAGTTCGGAAGATTTAAATCATAGAAGGAGATTTGATTTCAAGTACCCAGTTGTTTGCACCACTTTAAAACAAATGTGTTTCTTTTTTCGGTGTTAAACTTTGGAACTTACAGAAAAATGATTTGAAAAGTTGTACAAATATTCTCCAGTTTAGGAATATGTTTAGGAGAATGAAATTGGAATGTTATGTCAAAAGTAGTTAATTTTATCTTCTGAGCTGACTTCTGTATTTGATTTTGTGTTTTGATGTTCCTGATGCTTCATGAAAGGAAACAAAAATAAATAAATAAATAAAGAAAGAAAGAAAGAAAGAAAGAGTGTCTGTTGCGAGCACCAATGTGTCTGAAAGCTACTTGAATTATTTCATTTGTATTCTGTTGTTTACAACAATTCTGCACTAAGTAGTGGCACTGCTGTTCATTTTTACTATTGTTGGTATCAATGCTATGACTGTGTTCAAGCTAAAACATAAATAGGGATATATTTTCCTACAAAAAAATATGTTCTTTTTTTAACTTGTCCTGTCCAACAGCTGAGCCAACAGATGTGGGCTGAGAGCTTCTTGTGTTGGGCAGATTTTACTGTCACAACAGGGATTTATTGAGTATAAACCCCTGTTGTATTTCATGCTAAACTTTATTTATATTGATCATGTTTTATTTATTTATTTTCCTTTGTTGTTGGACCCATCCATCCATCCATCTTCTTGACCGCTTCATCCCTTTCGGGGTCGCGGGGTCCCGGAGCCTAACCTGGCTGCTGATGGGCGAAGGCGGGGTTCACCCTGGACAGGTCTCCAGTCTGTCTCAGGGCCTCAATCACACACATCCACTCTCACATTCACACCTAGGGACAATTTAGAGTCACCAATGAACCTATGAAGCATGTTTTTGGACGGTGGGAGGAAGCCAGAGTCCCCGGTGAAAACCCACGCATGCACGGGGAGAACATGCAAACTCCACACAGAAAGGTCCCAGCCGGGAGTCGAACCGGGGCCTTCTCGCTGTGAGGCAAGAGCGCTAACCACTGCGCCACCGTGCAGCCCTTGTTGTTGGACCGTACGGAGAAAAAGAAGGGGGGTTTACGGAAAAAGAGAAAGAAGAAGATTGCAACAGAGGGAAGCAACATCATAAAACAACCAGGACTAAGTAACATACTAGAGTGGGCGGGGCCTATCTAGCACACACTGTAGTTACACACACACCTGTTGGCCATAATAGTATTCACATTCAAACTAATCATAATGTACACAACAAAACTGTAACAGCAGCTCACACACTCCATCATACAAACCCATTCAGATAAAGACTTTCATTCTATCACACAAACGGTTAGTGCTAAGGTGAGCTGATACCTGTGCTCAGGTGAGTGTTTATGTTTCGCTGAGGTGGATGGTGATGGAATGTACTCAGGGGGAGAGCGCCCGGCCATCCCCACGCCAAGACCCCCCGCCGGGGCAGCAGATGAAGCCCAGACGCCCCAAAACACATGCCATGGAGCTGCGGAGTGAAACCGCCCGCCGGGCAATCCCGCCAAACACCCAGACCAGGGCACGTGGGGCCGCCGCAGAGGCCCCCCACACCCGAGAGCAGGAAAGCACAGGAACACAGAGAGTGCAGGCCCCAGCCCAGCCCAGCCAAAAGAGCCCCCCGATGCAGGCAGCCCCCCCCCCAAGAACGGGGCCCCACGCTAGCCCCCCCAGTGCAAGCCAGTGAACCAACCCCCAAGCCGAGCCAGACCCCCACCCAACCTAATCTAGGCATCACTAGCATGTAGGGCAGAGGTCTTCAAGCTGCAGCTCCAGATCCACATGTGTCTCTTTTATCTCTCCATGGTGGCTCTTTGGTCAATCATAAAATAAGTCATGGAGACTGCTGATCCAGACATGTCGACCATCAGAGTCAGCAGCTCCTGATAATGTCTGTCTAACCAAAACTACCTAAAGAAAACAAATAAACAAAGTTTGCAAACTAAGACTACCAAGATCTAACCCCAAACTAAAATAACAAAACCCAGCAGTGTAAGACTGATGAGGACAAAGAGTGGGGAAGAAAAGAAAAAAAAAATGAACATTTTTAAAGTAAGGATTACTTAATTATCATTTATTTAATTTAGATGAGTCAAATATATAAATTGATGTCTGAGGTTCACATAGATGATAAACTATGTAGGTTTTTACATCCTGTTGACCTGAAGACGTCTTGTTTGATCAACTCTACCTCCAGAATGAACAGATTTTATATGCAAAGAAAAACTGTTGTAAAAAGTTTGATCTTTTATGAGTTAAAAGCACATATTATCTTATGCTGGTTACTACCTACCCAGAGCTGCACTGAGATGATCCTGTTTGGCACAGAGCATCTTTTATTTTGAAAATAAGTTTTTAAAAAAATCCCATTTTGAGAGATGCTAGGTTCTTTCAATACGTTTGCTTTTGTTAATGCCAAAAAATAAACATAATTCATATTATTAAAAAACAGAAGGTCATGAATGCAAATCCAAATTTCTTAAAGGATAAGTGAGACCTTGCGGCTGCTTCTTGGTTTGGAACTATAGAAAATGAGCCCAAATGGCTCTTTTACTGTAAGGGTTTGCAGACTCCTGATGTAGGGCATGGTTTTTAAAAACAGCAGGATGCCCACCTTCTGGGCCTAGAGTCAGACACTCAGAGCTGCTTTTTCTAAAGCTCTATTGTTTTCTGTTCTTTTACCTTTAAAGTACCAGTTCACAACCAGAGTTATCTCATTCCCTACACAGACAAAAGCAACAAGTCCTGTCAGTTATGAGTGTTATAATCTTATTCTTTCCAAACATTTCACATCATTCTTAATAAAGATCATTCTAAACAGACCAGATTATTTCAGTATTTAGTTTTTAGTTACATGAGGGCTTTTAATCCAGAGCAAGTGCAGAGGAACAGTGGAGCGGAAAGTGTCCTCTGGAATGGAAAGTTGGAAAGAAACCTCCAGCAGAACCAGACTCTGGGGACTTTCAGGTTGTGGTCTGGAGTTTAGAGACCACTGCAGTCGATCAAATGAAAGACGATAGCAGCAGTGTTGGTGACTGCATTAATATAGAAGCTTTTACTGGCATGGATCAGGGAGGAGCAGACGGTGGAGCTGAGACAAACACAAGAATAATAAAATAAACAAAAACGCCTTGAAATTCAACATCAAATGCAATGAGACAGCCGTGATTAAACGAACGAACGAATGAACAAATAAATGAATGAATGGGAGAGCTTATTGATCAACAAGTTCTTAAGATAAGTAGGTCATCAATTTGAGTGCATTATGTTAGTAACACAGCATTCTTGTCTTATAATATCACTGTTAATACTAACAGTTGTCCATAATAAAAATGACAAAATAACAAATTGCTGTAAGAAAGTCTAACTGCCCATGTGAATAACAAGGTAAAAATGTTAGCATTTTTCATAGATTTCTGCTGGTATCTGTTTATTGTGGCTTTTCCCAAAACATGGAAAAAAATCCTGTTTGTCTGAAGTAGAGCTCAAACAGACTGAAGGCACATGAGTCAGACTAAGAGAGGGGAAAGCAGCAGGTGGATAAAAACATTAAGATGTTAATCATAGTCTCAGTTACTAATTATGCCTGAACAAAAAATCAAACCTGAACAGATTACTGTTGATTTAGCATGTAGCTTTCACTTTAGCAGTCAGAGACACATGAGTTTAGTAAAATAGATAGTAGGTTAACCAGCAGAGCTGTGTTTTAAGCCTCATTCAAACCCGTTTTCTACGATTGACCAGATGAGACGCCTCCAGCAGCTCTTACCTTGCAGAGGGTAAAGATATCACTGAAAGTTCTTCAATGCAGCTAAAGAACTTTTGGACTTTGGTTACTTATTTATTTCTATTTTATGCATTTATGGTGATGAATGTGTTTTAATAAAGTTCTGCATGTCTGAGATTGTACTTGTGCTGATGTTTGGTCTGCAAATGAAGTTCCCAACGGATAAATAAAGTTAATTGAACTGAATTGAACCCTTTAACATCTGATGTGCTGAAACACAACATCTTTAACACTAGAATTCCTAAGCCTGCGCAAATTTGCGCAGGGAAGAGTTCCCCCCC
>NC_050526.1:8410896-8423715 GCF_002922805.2 Oryzias melastigma | reverse complement strand
GGACTGCCTGGTCCTAAAAAACCTGTTTCTCTTAGGTATGTGGATGGGGGGAGGGGGCAGAACTGTGTGCTGTCGTACAACCTAGATCTAATTTGCAATTTGAATTAAATGCATCAAAAAGGAATCAAACGCCCCCCCCATGTCACCAATTTTAAGGTAAAAATAATTTATAAAAGTATAAACAATTATTTAATGTGGACTATTCCTGAGCGGGATTCGAACCCATGACCTTCTGAATGTGAGTCCGCAGCCATAACCACTTGACCGTCTAGTGGCGGAATCTGGAATGCATGTCAAACTTAAATTTAAACCTGACATTCTGCACTGTGAAATCAGGAAGTCAAAAGTAATAAGAAAGTGTTCAATATCATCATGTTCAAACAGGTTTTCCAGTCTAGGTTCTTGAAAAAATTGAGACCGACCTGGTTGTTGAGTGTGAGGCTTTAGCTCCAGTTCCTGTGGGTCAGGTGTCTCCAAAACTTCAGATTCCAGCCCTAGAGCAGGTGGGTCTGGTGTGGGGGAGGTCCGAGCCTGCACTTCAAGCTGTAGAAGTTGAAATTGATGCTGTAAGGCTTTAAACCGCTGGTCTTGGCGAGCTGACTCCTCCTTCAATCGAGCATCACGGGCTTCCTGCTGCCCCATATGAGCACGAAGAATCCCAACCAGGTCAGTCAATGTTGGTTCTCGGGAAGCCTCACCATCTGAACTTGTTCCTCCGAGTGCTCCAGAGTCTGTAGGGTCCTCTGCATCTTTTTGACCGACATCTTCTGGCTCCACACGGGTTCCTTTGGTGCGACGCCCTCCACGCTGCATCCTTCACTTTGCGTACTTGAACAAAAAATAAAGAAAAAAATACTGTGCTCTCTCTTGGTAGATCTCACTTCTAACACCACATATAAGGAGCCAAGCGGAAGGATGAGAGAAGCGCAGATGTTTTCTTTTAAAAAAATTGCTAAATTTATTTACAAAAATAAGTAAAGTTAAACTGGGCCCATAAAAGAGGTCAACAGATAATAAACTTCAACTCAACGTGATAACTGACCTCCAGACAAACACAAGAGGGAAACATATATACTAACTGATCAAACCAAAACCCCAAAAAGGGGGGGGGGGTGACTAAGACAAATGAGGAAACTTATTACAAAAACAAAATCAGTTTTTTTTCCTCTTAACCAAAATTAACTTTAAATAAGTAACATACAATTTAACAAATCTTAAGTAAGAGGTAAATAAACCTAAAACAACTGAATACAAAAGATACTTCAAAGTGAATTAATACTTTTCTTTAAATTCAGTGGTTGAGTCCAATTAAGGCAACTTAGTCCAGCTGAGACCCTCTTGTTGCTGGCCAGGCTCCACCCACAGCAGCTTCCAAGAACAGGTGACTTCATGGTGTGGCTGCTTTTGCAGCCATCACATCCCCCTCCCCTTCAAAGTCTTCTCCCACCCAGCGAGAAAGATAGTCTGCTGTCACATTTTCTTTTCCAGGAACGTACTGAACAGAGAAGCGGAAGGGTTGCATGGCCAGGTACCAGCGGGTGATGCGGCTATTAGAGTCTTTCATCCGTTGCAACCATTGGAGGGCTTTGTGATCCGTCTGTAGCAACCTTCATAAGCAGCATTTCTATTTGGGGTCACCACATTCTCCTCTCCTGTTCTGCTTACAACCTGTAGGTCAAATCTAACATTCAACTGTCATTTTCATCAGGAAAACATTGTATCAAGAACACCATTTATCATTTATAGAAACCTTACGTTTAGTCGCAATGCACAAAACTATTCTACAAGACATGCAGAGGATGGCGTGATGGAAGTTATACATTCTCTCCTTAGTTTTCATCCATGAGATTTACCAAGTGGCTTTAGCACACAGTTAGAAGTCAAAAGATTTGTTTGTTTCTGGCCAGGACATTCTATCATGATGTCTAAACATTCTGACTTCATTAGAACATCTCGTCCATATTAGATATGGCACTTATGTTCCTGTCTTAAGTTCCTGGTTAAAGTTGTTTGCATGACTCTATAAAATAGGAACTTTGCAGACTTCCCCATGCTCACAAAGCGTCTATCTTTTCTCCGCTCTGTTCAATAAATATTCCTGAAACTGTTTAAGAACATTTCTTTATTTCATCGGATCTAAAACTGTTTTCACCACAGTGGTCATTTCACTTAACCAAAAGTAATAGCAATGAAAAGACTGTTCTGTACAGAGGCATGCCATATTGAAATTCACTATCAAAAGCTGTTTCACAGTCAAAGTTGTTTTTAAATCATCACTAGAATGGACTGATCTAAAATGAAATATACATTTATTGATAATGTGTAGCAATGCCATTATATTGGGTTGTGAATGTGGTGAGTAGGGAAGGATCATAAACATTTTCGGAAGAATCTGTCAATCAAACGTTGGAGGTGGGGCCAGCGGAGCCACATGCTGTTACTGAGGCATCTGATTGGTCAGTTTATAACTTGAATAACTGGCAATAAAGAAGAAGATCTTTAAAAAAATAGGATTAGAAAGAACATGTAAAGCAGAAAGCAGCAGAGGAAGAATGATTATTCTGACATATAAAATGACTGAGAAATAACTGTCTGTTTCTCAATGTAAGTCAATGGGACTTTGGCCTTCTTGGAACTCGCGGGTACACAGAAGGGGAGGGGTTGCAGTGTCCATTGATATTCATGTTAATAGTCTGGATATTTAAGCCCCTTTCATCCGTTCTCCAGACTCCTTCCATTCAAACTGTTCTCTTACCAACTGTTCTCTTTAATTGAAGCATCTACCTGAAGGAACCGCTCACATCACAACCGAGACACCTCTGCTGCACAAATACACCAGCTCGCTCCCCCCAGGACAAAATGACATACAGAAGGTGACTGAGCTTTCTGCTCTGCTGCTCCCCCCCAGCTCTGAAATGCCCCGCCCAACTTCCTGAGAGCTCCAGTGACTGTGGACTGTTTCAGAAAGATATTTAATAAGACTTGTTTTTGAAAGCACACCAACTGGTACAAATACTCCAGTTTGTGTAGTTATTTTGTTGTATTCTAACGCTCTCATTGTAAATCTAAAGTGTGTCATGCTTGTATCTGAACTGAAGTGGTAGTTGTTCAATGCTAAGCTTGCAGCCTGGAGCAGATCTTTAATCACCAGCAGGAATGCTGTACTGGAAGTGAAAAATGAATCTCCAGTATGGATGATCATCCCACATAAAGATAATACTGCATGCAGCTGCAATACTTGCAGTTCTCGGCAAACATATCTTCATGCAGACAGAGCACAGTGGATCTGTGCTGCGCATGTTTGTGTTTTTGTGCATGTGGGTCCC
The DNA here is from genome assembly GCF_002922805.2 of Oryzias melastigma. NCBI lineage: Eukaryota > Metazoa > Chordata > Actinopteri > Beloniformes > Adrianichthyidae > Oryzias > Oryzias melastigma. The sequence goes on along the minus strand of NC_050526.1, from coordinate 8,420,389 downwards.
TGAGCGTGAAAATGAGGAAGCACTCAGGCACAGTCTGGGCGGGGAAATATATACATATTCATTAGGCCTTGCAGACAGAACCTGTGCTAGCTAGCACAATCTCTGCAGCATCACTTGCTGTTCCAGCAGGACGAACATTAGTGCATCACCAGATAAGAGCACAGGAATCAGTCCTTCAATGATCCTTCTGTGTTTGGCTGGAGGCCTGGCACTTAGTGAGACGTTCTGTTCTTCATTTCTACATGGACTTTTAATAAAGTCCCACTCCTATCGTCTTTTAATCAATTTTCTTTTAATTATGACTTGAAATTAGGGCGTTTATGTTGAAAAAAAAAGCTGTGTTGTTTTTATAGTTCCATAGACATAGTGTCTGCAGAGCGGCAGGAGTTCATTAGAAATCCACCTCTGAGTTGTGGGTGGGACCGATTGTACAAAGCAACCCCGCCCGCCCTTCCCCTCTCCATTGAAGAGAGCTCCCTGTTTGTGGCCCACGTCACAAGTTCTTCAAACAGATTTTTTATGTCTACTCCTGATTCACAAAGATGTGAATAGAAGAAATACTCAAAAATGTGATTTTGATCTTAATTTTCTTTATTTAATTCCTCCATCAGAAAAATGACATAGGAAAATGTTAAAAACAACAAACAAACATGATTTCATTAGAGTTGGTCTTTAAACATTCTAAGACACAGCTTAGCCTTAGCAATGTTTTCCTCTTTCAGATAAACATGATTTTATAACAACTCTGCTAAACCCTCTTACTATCCTTTGCATTAACTTCCTAGTTGACCTTTGTCCTATTATTGCAAACGCTGGTCATAAAGTCAACAGTTTCTTTTGTGTCATGACTTTACCACTAGATGGCATTCATGTCTAACAAGCAGAAGACAGCAGAAATGTAGCACCAACTACAGACTTGGCAATCAAACATCTGAGTTTGTGCTGCTGATATTTAAAGCCCGACATCGGGTTCTGCCTGCACATTCCAAGTGAAGGACAGCAGCCGTCTCCATGGCTCCTCCTGCCAAACTTCCTTTCATCTTTGCAAAGATTCAGTCTGTCACTGAGAGGAGAAGCCTGGCAAATGATCAGGATGCTTCCGCATTGAGGGAGCTCACGTTTGGCCATATGTCTGAAGCCTCTCGAAGTCGAGTGCAGCTCAAGACCCTCCAAGCTCATCTGCTGAAAACACATGAAGAGTGGAGACAGATGGATCTGAGGAGCACATAGTCAACCCTAAAAATGCATCCTACAGGAACAGAGATTTATGTAACGTCTATCACAGCCAGGATTTTGGAAATTCTGAAAATTGAAAAGACGTGGATCTTTGTCAGTTTTTGAGCCAGTGATTTGAGAACACATTTGTTTTTTGTTTTTTTGCCAAATAGAATTAGAAGAAACTCTTAGAAATGGTAAATGGTGTATACTTGTATAGTGTTGTTCTATCTTCCTCAAAGGTGCTTTGCAGCTACAGACACAATCATCCATTCACACACTGATGGTGGCTCCACTGCTGAACACTGGCACCAACCGTCAACCAGAGACAATGTCAGGTTCAGTGTCTTCCCATGGACACTTTGACACATGGGAGTGTCCTTCCATGTGTCAAATCGAATGGGAATCGGGAATAGAACCTGCAATCTTCCACTCAGGAGTCGACTGCCCTACCACTGCACCACCGCCAAATTTGAGAAGAGTCTTAAATAAATACCTTTCTTCATCTCTAAAGATGATTAGTAATAAAATTCTGAATCTATTTTTAGAGTAAACTTTTCAGAAAGATTAATTAAAAGTTGCAACACAATCCTACATCAAATCAGAATTTACTGAAACAGAAAATGCAGAAACTTTCGGTTTCATAACCTTTGTGTGAGGATCATTTTAGACTTAAGACATCGATTTTAATCAGCATAATCCACAGCTGTAACTCATTTTTCATCCTCTCATTTCTCCCCCTTACTCCTGGTTCTTTGCCCACCATGAGCCCCCCCAGCTGTTCTGTTCTCCGGTGAGGTGGGAGGCGGGCCGGTTAGCCTGACTGGCTATAATGTTTTGTTGTTGCAAAGAGACAGCCTCTTAGCCTCGTAATCCAATAGATTGTTACATTAAAAGCATCTCTTTATTCTTTCCTCTTCTGTTTCATCACTATTAGAGGAAGCTATAAATAACGAAGAGAGGCTGCGGGGGAGGGAGGAGAGACAGAGGGAAGCGCCATTAAAAACAGCAAGCATCACAGATTGGCAATTTTTGACTCCATCCCAGCCAGAACACAGATTAGAGCTGGAGAGCCCAACTGTAATCCCAATTACTGGACCTGATCTTTGGCACACACTGTGTCGCTTTCTTCTTCTTCTGATTCATTTCCTACACAGAAATGATGCATTCGAGAAAGGAGCAGCAGGATCCAGGATAAAGAAGAATCCAGAAGCATTAACTGACAAAACATAGGGTGTGTGTAAAGTGTCCTGCAGAGGGAATGAGGTAAGAGGTGCATGTTTTTGTTTGGGTGGCTGGTGAGCCTTTAGACTGTTGCTGAAAAAGAGCAGCTTGTGGAGAAGCAACCTTTCCAAAGGGATGACACTTGTGAGGGAAACAACCTCAGCATGAGTCTGCTTTCAAGGTGAGCTGCAGGATGACTGAGCAAACAACAGCTTATATTCTATTTAGGGCAAAAATGCTTTGCATGCCTTTCTGTTGTAATATTTTCAGTAATTCACCAAAAGTCCAAAAAATGTTTGTTTGATTTATGTTTAAATATTATTTGAAAATCGGCCACAAAAACATGAAGCAAATTTTATTTTTTGTTTCTTCTTTTTCATATTGATTTTGCCTCCCTTGAGGTGCTTTCATCCATTTTCTCAATCTCAAGAATCTCTTTCAGGGTTAAAGTCCCAGCTACAGATGGGTGCTAACATTGACATGAATATCAATGGACTTAGCAACCCCTCCCTTCTTGTGTTACAAACAGGAAGTACCACTGGGTTCCAATAAGGCCAAAGTCCCATGGACTTCCATTGAGAAATAGACAGTTATTTCTGTTATTGTATATGTCAGAATAATCATTCTTGCTTTGATACGTTCTTCTTAATATTTTCTTTCTAGTTCTAATTTTAAAAAAAAATAATTTTTCTTTATCACCAGTTATTCAAGTAATAAACTGACCAATCGGATGCCTCAGTAAACACATGTCCTGCCCGCTGACCCCACCTCCAATGTTTGATTGACAGATTCTTCCCTGATGCTTTCAGTGCGAGGTGTGGACTTTGAACAAGTCAGAACAAGCTCACTCCTGATTGGTGACACCAGTTCCTCTAAAAACGTGACTCAGACCGACTCGCACTAATCACTGTCGATGGGTGGCTATTGGTTGCAATATGGTGGTGGACGTACCAGGAAGTGACGGAGAAGACTCTGGACTGATTTCATGGGGGCTGGATGTAATGCATTAATGGGGGACCTCAATACTTGAAATGTCCCATTCTTATAAACCGTCTATGGTGTTAACCACTACAGCACCACGTCCTGTTCACTGTGTAACCTTGGGGTGCATTTTCCAAATAAAAATACAAATGTCTATAATTAGTAATTTGACCAAAAACAAGCTACATAGGGCAATTGGTGACTCTAAATTGCCCCTAGGTGTGAATGTGAGAGTGAATGTGTGTCTGATTGAAGCCCTGCAACAGACTGGTGACCTGTCCCCGGGTGTACTCTGCCTTCGCTCATCAGTAGCCGGGTTAAGCTCCGGCACCCCTGCGACACTAAAAGGACAAAGCGGCTAAGAAGATAAATTAATGCATGAGTAATTTCAATTCAATTCAATTTTATTTCTATAGCCCAAAATCACAAAGAAAATTTGCATCATTGGGCTTCATGCAGTTAATTTTACAGATGCAGAAAATTAGTCATAAAATATGAAAAACTAGCTAAAACCTAAACAGACTAAATAAAACTGGTTATCCCTGCCCTTAGACCCCCCCTCCCAGTAAGGAAAAACTCCTAAAAAAACCTGAGTCAGGAAAAAAGAAGAAACCTTAGGGATTCCCACATGAGGGAGAGATCCTATCCCAGGACGGACAGGCGATACCAGAACGGTTAAAGAAAGATTAGCTTCTACAACTACGTATCTAAAAGAGTTCATTCAGATAGAGCTGAGGGACGAGTGATGATTAAGTCCATAGTCAAGACGAAGCAGAAGTGCAGTCCACGACCAGGAGCAGGAGGACAGACGACCCAGCAGGAATCACTCTCACTCAGACATGCAGGATGGTGTCGGGGGCGTGGTCCACGGCCAAGAGCGGTAGTGTGGGCGATCTCCCCAGAGGAGAGTGGGAAAGAAGAACAACATATGAATGGAACTGCACCAACAAAAGCACGGAAAACTAAATAGAAGACTAGAATGAGAATACTTGGAAAAATGTATCGCTTTTTAAATTTAATATGAACGCTCTGCTTCAGCAAATGTCAGTCAGTCGTTCAATAACCTCTCTCACAAAATGAAAATACAAAGAAAAAACTTTTAGGTTCTTGTGACCCACTCCAGCAGCAGATACACTTTAGTCTCTTTAAGAAGCCATGTCCTTCCAGAGGTGGAGTTCACAGATGTTCACACCTTTCTCACCTTACACCACCAAAGTACAAAGTAGAGTTGTGATCATCAGTGCTCTCATCTGGAACCTCCATCCATCCGTCATCAGGTCTAGCTGAATCTGATGAAAGTCTTGGAAAAGGTGGAATACATCGTGAACAGTCTATGGTGTCGCTTAAACGGAAGATCTTTAACATACTGTAACTTTTCAACTGTTAACACCATAATTCCAGTAGATTTCTTCAGAATCTACTGGAATTATCGTGTTAATGGTTGAAAAGTTACAGTAAATCAAAGAACATTAAAACCGGATGTCCAGTTTTAGAAGGGTTAAGGAGGGACTCGCATTGACTGTGTCCTGAACTTCATGCATCACCCTGTGTAAAAAAACTGTTTTCAATCCCCTCCATGACAAACTAATAACAGTCTTGAAGTTTATCACATATACACTTTTAATTTTCTTATCTGATAGAATCTCCACGTTTTCTCCATTCACCAAAATCAAATCAAACCACAAAATCGCACAAACACGCATTGACATATTGCCACACCATGATGGGGAAGAACAATAAATAAATAAATAATTACTAAAAATCTACAAAATAGAAATCTAGAAATCTGGCTTTGTACTGAAGTTTGGAAACAAATTTTCAGGGACCTGTCCACACCAGTGACCCCAAATCAAGTTCACAGAGTACACTACTACAGGACCCCCCAGATCCCAGCAAAGAGCCAGACCCGGGAGGTCCTACTGCAGCGACTCCGTTTACTGAGAAAGGTCAATCACTGATGTGGAGGTTCCCTCAGAGGAAGACACTGGAGTTAAAAATGTAAAAGGAGTAAAATAGATTAAAATGAATAAATAAAAACTTATATAAATAACCAGACAAGTAAAAATAATATATATATATATATATATAAATAATAAAATAGAGATACATAATTCAGTAAAAATAAATAAATATTAATTAGGTAAAAAGAGAGCATAAAACAAAATATCAGATAACTTTCTATTTCAACTAAAATCCAGGTTAAAAAGGTAGGTCTTGAGCCTTCCTTTAAAAACAAGAACAGTCTCTGCAGCCCTGAGGCATTCTGGGAGGCTGTTCCACAGGCGAGGTCCAGAGTAACTGAATGAGGCCTCGCCGTATGTTTTAGTTCTAACTTTATGAATAACTAAAAGGCATGAACCAGAGGACCTCAGGGTCTGCGAGGGCTCATACCTTCAAATCATATCAGATAGATTGGAGGGCCCAATACCGTAAAAACATTTATAAACCAATAAAAAAAATTTAAGATCAATTCTGAATTGCACAGGGAGCCAATGTAACGATTGTGTGTTCCCGCCCCCTGGTCCTCGTCAGCATGCGTGCGGCTGAGTTTTGTGATAATTGAAGGTTTGATATCCTTTGTCCTGGGAAGACCAGAGAACAGGGAATTACAATAATCTTATCTACTGGAAATAAAAGCATGCATCAGCACCTCTGTGCTGGCAAGAGAGAGGAATGGGCGGACTCTGGAAACATTTTTAAGATGATAAAATCCTGTTTTTGTTATGTTTTTAATTTGTGGAATAAAATTCAACTCAGAGTCGAAAATCACGCCCAGGTTTCTCACACAGTGAGAAATTTAATAGTTTTTTAGTTTAGATAAAACAAACTCTCTCTTGTCTTCAGAACCGATCACTAAAACCTCTGTTTTGTCCTGGTTGAGCTGTAAGAAGTTCTCTGCCATCCACGACTTAATGTCTAAAATACAACTTAAAAGAACGTTGACCGACTCTTCATCATCAGGAGACACAGAAATGTAAAGTTGTGTATCATCAGCATAGCTGTGAAAACAGACGCCATGTCTCCTGATGATGTCCCCAAGTGGCAGCATATATAAATTAAAAAGTAATGGACCTAAAAGTGAGCCTTGGGGGACCCCACAATTGATGTCAAAAACCTTTGAAGAGCATGTATCCATACTTACATAAAATCTACGATCTGTGAGATAGGAATAAAACCACTTCAGAACAGTACCAGAGATGCCCAAACCTCTCAGCCTACAAAGTAAAATCTTGTGATCTACTGTATCAAATGCTGCAGTCAGATCCAGTAGCACCAGGACTGAGAGTTTCTGACAGTCCAGGTTACATCTAATATCATTAACTATTTTAACCAGGGCTGTCTAAGCAAAGACCAGCATGCCTGAACTGATTTGAATTGGAGAAAGCATTGACAGACAACTGTCATCAGTTTTCTCATCCATCCTCGTGGTTAAACATGTAACCAAGAAGAGCTGAAAGGAAGAGGTCAGTCTGATTTCAACCTTCTTCAACAGAACTTTTTAAAATCTGCAGTGAAAAAGTAACACCATCATTAATGTAATTTTGAATGGAGCAGTTTTGTTGTACAGTAATGTTACTAATTAATAACATTATAGCAGCTGTCCTATCTCAGTTCTTCTTGATGTCACTAGTCATGTTTTTAAAAAGTCAACAGTGATAAACTTTCAGAATTAAACAAAAAAGTGTACTTGACTGGATTGAAAATTTGCACTTCAGGAAACTGTGTTGTGGGTCTACAGAGTTAAACTTTAAGTTAGTTAAAATTAAAGACCCAGTTTAAGGAAAATCATTCTTCTGATGTTTTTAACATGTCCTGTAGCATTTTTCTCCTTTTAGAAAGCATAGCTAAACAAAATGAAGGATGTATTCAGACTGGACATATTTGATTCACCTAATGTGAACCAGAATTTGTTTCCCCTGATGATCCGGGACAAGTTTTCAGTCTGAATACATTGAAATGGACCCTGGTCTGGAAATAGGAGCCCTGTCTGACCCACCTTTTGCGATGGTCTCGATTTGTTTCCAATCAGACTGACCTCCGGTTCACTCTGAGTTTCCTCAGTCTGAATACGCATACCCCACTGACTCATTAAAATGTGGTCAGATGAATTTAGGTTCATTAAAACAACTTTTAACACGATTCACAATGATTCTCCCACTGTTTTCTCGACAACCTATGTCATAAACAGTGTACCTTTCTCAGCCATCGTCTCCTCAGTAACCACCTTGCAGCTTGCCTCCACTGTACCAAACTAGCAGTAAAAATGTTTGTACCAGACATTGATACAGATGTGCAGTGAAATATAAAGTTTGAATCTGTGAACAATCCCGACAAGGATTGCAAAGCTTAGAACTTCCATTATTCTTTTTCCTGTTGCTTTGCCCTACCCTCAGAATTTCTGGCCAATGACTGAAGAGATCTTTAGTCAGGTGGCTTTGTTTACAGGCTTTGGTTTGAATCAGTAAATGGCAGCCTGAATGCAGAATAAACGCAAGGTTCAGGACTCGATCCGGAGAAAAATAAAGCAAACTCGGTCTGGACCAACGGACTTTTCCTGTCTGACAACACTCTTAGATCAAAACTGCGTTTCTGAGTATTTCTTTATGGAAATTTTTGCTAATCAGGAGCAGATGGGCAAAAAAAACTTTGTTGTAGTTGTTATGTAAAATCTACAATCAGTGAGCTACAGTCTTCTTGCTCTGCTCCATTTTGATGCATCCACTTGCAGACGAATAGATCCATGAACGTCTTTATTTTCCTCTGAGCTGGAATCCAGATCTAAAATGTACATCTGGATAACTACGATATTGATTGCCATTTTTGTTGAACCGCTAATGTAAGATTTAAGTTGTGAGGGGCTTTAAGCTAGCAGGAGAGAGTGTAAGCAAAGTGATGATGGGAAATCAGGAGAGGCTTCCCATGTAAAGTTCTGATGAACTCCTACTGCTCTACAGAAACTATGTCCCAGAAAATGGTAGGTTTTTATATTTAGGCATAAAGCAGTATAATCATGATTAAAAGACCACTGGGAAAACTTTGACAATAGATCTAAAATGGACTAAAGTGGGAGTTTAATTAGGTTGTGTCAAAGTATTGTGCATTGATAAATTTCATATTTTTTAATTTGTATTTCAAGCAGATATTTGAGTCCTTGCCAAAATTGGAAATGTTGCAGTTCAGCCTTTTCAGTCAGTAATTATTGCATGCAAGTTTACTAGTTATAAAAACAAAGCAATTTGTAACTGATGGTTCTGTGTCCAACACACACACACAAACATTGCTTTCCAGGAACCAGATGATGTCTCACAAGAAGCTTGGCCCACCTGCTCACTTCTCTTATTTCCCTCCATCTTTGATCTCCAGCTTCATGCCTTTTATTTATTTCATCCCTCAGGCTTCAAACCTGCCTGCCACCAATCACACCAGCATCATGCACAGATGAAAACACATAACCTTCACTGCAGCTCGCTCTGCTCTTCTCCTGCTTAGTCTTCCTCTCCCACATTGGAAGTCCTGAGCTTGTTATTAAAGTCAAGGACAGCATTAGCATGACGATCACAGCCCCCCATCATGTCTTGTCTTCCGAGGCTGAAGCCTGAAGGGGCAGACTTGGTTACTGAAGAGAGACAGAAGCAGAATTCATGTGACAGGGGCTAAAAACGGAGCTGGAAGAACGCGGTGTGTGACAAATCAAAGATGAAAATGACTCTCACTTCCCCGATCAGAGGCTGAACTTTCACTGCTTAAGCTCACACTTTTATTTTTGCCTCCTTCCATCATCATCTCTGGCTCAGAGTTCAGTTTAAAAACGTTTTGATTTTAGTATAAGATTGAAAAATGTATCACAGAGGAACATTGGCAACATTGAAACTTTGTAATGAGGAAACTGTTCACCTGAGCAGATTCTTCTATTTCTTTTTGCCAAATCTTTGTCCTCCACCAATGTGTGTGTATCTTTGTTGCTTCTTTGTCATGATTGAAAATATATACTGCTCACAAAAATGAAAGGAGCACTTTAAAGAAACACATTAGATACATCAGATCTCAACATGAAGTTGGATATCTATACAAA
>NC_050526.1:8388128-8410038 GCF_002922805.2 Oryzias melastigma | reverse complement strand
TTCCATGAACACCAATACAGCTGGAATTGATTAACGAGGCCCTCAGCTGCTTAACCAACCAGAAAATTATCAGACAGGTTTAATTCAGTTCATGCCAGGCCCAATAAAAAAAGTGTTCCTTTAATTTTTGTCTGTGCACTGCAGGTTTCTTGTTGAAAACCTGGTCAAACTTGTCTGTGTTTTACCTTTGATAATGTCTGTCCAGCATCTACGTTGGGTCTCTATCCCAGTCCGTAGAGCAGAGATGAAGCCGGATCATTTCACAGGGCTTTGAGCCTGATGAATAATCTGATGATGGTGAACCGGAGTGAATGGGAGGGGGGAGAAGATAAATACAGCTGCATATTAAAAGTATTCAGGTATCTCATGGCCTGTCAAATGTAGGTGTCATTCCAGATGGGCGGGAGACGCATTCTCATTTCCTGCAGCATGTGTTGCACATGTGGACAGCTGAGTGTGCATGTGTGCGTTGCATGCACAATACACACCGACATCTGCTCATGCCGCGGCAGCAGTCAAGCCTGCTATTATCTGAATCCCTCCCCTGTGGCGACTCCGCAAGACATCTCAATTTCAATCATGCTGTCAAAACACATAAACACAGAACAGCAAGAATTTAGAGGAAAAGCGGGCTTTTGCTATCAGCGGCACTCATTGTCATCCAGTGAAAGCATGGACACGCAAACACACAAACCAAAAACGCTCCCATCCTCTGCATGGTGAAAAAATACATTTATTGGAATCTGTGTCAATGTAGAAAAAGTGAGAACTGGCTTCAGGTTTTCTCACAGTACCACAGGTGAATGTTCCAGCAGCTGTCTGGTGAGTTGAAACTAAGCCATCAAGCTTGTTTGGGGCAGTACGTCTGCTACTGATGACGACAAAAGGCGGCCTATGGCAGCCATGAGAACACACATCTTCTCACAGACACAGGAGAAGCAGAGGCTGCTTCAAAATCACACCACCAGCAAATACACACGTCGTACAGCAAAGTTGACCTTGTCCGGCGTTCTGTCTTTTGGGTGTGGCTTTGCATGAATGTGCTGTCATACTATTACAACTTTTTTTTCCAGCAACCTGAAAGCCAGGTTTCTGTCTGAACTAGAGTTACAGCTCTAATCATACTCTACTGCTGACAAATTCTTTTTCTTCTGGCAGGCCAAATTGTTCTACGTATCGTGTGTGTCTATTTCTGAATTGACAGAGAAGTTTCACAACACATGGCGAGTCTGCATACTTTATGAACAGAAAAAGGCCATCTGAAAACAAAGAGGACATTTCTAAACTCAGATACTGAGCATTAACATAGAGAAGTCATTTTCCTCCCATATATCTTTCTTTACATATAGTTATTTTATTATTAAATACCATTTTTATCTTATAGAAAATAATTCACCAAAAACCAAATCTATGTACAAAGACAAGAGGGCACAAGATGGAGTTAAGAGTTGGTGTTCATGCTGCTGACGCCGCTTGGCTGTAGCACATTTTTCTGTGTGAGTATATGCACTGTTTGGGTATATTTCTCAGTCACTGAAATTTTGTTTAGAATGCCTAACCAGTTCTGACCAAAGTGCTAGAATCATCTTTCATAAATCAGTACAGTTTCTTTTTCTTTCTCTTCTCAGTGGCAGTTCCTGTGAGATTCTGACCTTCCTGCTTCATACAACAATGATCCATATTTAAGCAGAGCAAAGTTACTAAAGGAGGACGTTTTCAGGGTTGGACTGGAAGGTAGATCTAAGTTCAAACTCTTGCTAAATACAGTTCTGCAGTTCCAAATACTCCTGCAATCTGTAGGAATAATGATTGATACAAGAGTAGGACTGACATGAAATTACATCCACGTACACCCAAACAAATGACAGTGAAAATGACATGGGAGTTAGTTCAGCTGCTGTTATTTTTGGACTTTGGCTAATATTTCAGAAAATGGAAACCAGGACATATACTGATTGACAGGCAATTCCTAAAGCATTTCAAATCATCCCACTTTTCTGATCCTGAAAGGTTTCTATGTGTGATCTAACAGATGATTGGGACTTTCTCTTGTTGCAGCTGAAGAGAATGAAATCACAGCCTGGCAGTGATCTGTCGCTGCATCCAGGAGCTCCTGACACTCTGCCTACTTGTAGGCTTTGCTCTGCTTTCACTTAGAAAAAGGAGTCACAGCGGTGAAGACTTATCCGGACAGCATGATCAATATCAGACTAAAAGGATGCTTAGCTCTGCTTTCTTTTCCTGCTGCTGTGACTTTACTTCCCTTGCAAGAAAAATCTGTATATCAGATAAAGGAAATATCTGGGAGATGTTCACAGCTGCTTGAGTGAGTGACAAACAAAAAGTCTAAAATTGCTGGTTTAGTAGTTTCGAAGGTGAATAGAGTTCTTTAAAGTAGTGATGGCTCACTGTTAAAGCCTGATGGGAGCTTAGATTGATGAGAGTAAAAACATCCTGAAGCTTGCTGCCTTTGAGCACTAACAGACCCTATCATACACACAGCCACTCATTTTCCTGCATCTAGAGAGAGAGATGATATGAAAGAGACCTCCAGTTACATCTGATGGCATGATGTGACATGTTTCACAGAGTGTGGATGCTTCTCAGTGAGCATTTGCATGGTGTCAGGTATCTGTACAGTAAAACAGCACATATTCAAATGTGTGGACAAGAAACCTCAATTCCCCGCTCTGATTGTAGTTTGAAATGTTATTTGTTTCTCTCTGTTTTACTCTAAAAGGGAGGTGCGTGTCTGTTTGGCCCCGTGTGGCCTGCATCTCCTGTTCTTCACTTCCAGACTACACAGTAGTTTCATTCTTCCAGGGCCCGGTGCGTATATTCCCGGTGCTGTCGGACGTATACAGGAGTCCTTCATGCAGCCCCCCCTTAAGAATCCCATTCTGGTTGGGGGGGGTTTGGGGGTAGGATTGTCTGCGCGGGGCGTGCATCTCCAGATGGTGATGTGTCGGCTCCTCCTCGGCTACTTTGCCGCAGCCACATAGGAAGACACCCGTGTCTCCGGCCTCTGCCTGGCACAGAGAGGGAAAAAGATCAGCCTTGGCACAGCAGATGTGCCGGTGGCAGGGGTTATGGCAAGCCAGAGTCTCGGCTGCAGCAGCGTGGCACGCGTGGTGCCCTTCGTGAGCCAAATGCGGACAGATGTGGGTATGTGGCTCATGTGTGCTGTGGGGGCTGTCAGTGTGTGAGCTGTGCATGCTGCCCCCGTCTGCACTGGATGAGATGTGATAGGCGTATTCCCTTTCGCTCGCCACTCCACAGGCAGCTGCGCCAGCCCGGCGGCCAAATTGACGGCTTTTCGTCCTTGTGCTGCTCTTTAGGCAGGGGTGCAACTGCACCCCTGGCCGGCAACCCTCAGCGTCAGAATGCAGCAGCACATGGGTGGCAGCAGGCTCCTCCTCCATCAGCTGCTGGCTGCGTAGGGTGGCGCAGCAGGGCGTCACTGGCGTCAGACAGGTCAGGTGATTTTGCGAGGATGGTAGAGCAGCGTGTTTGCAGTGACCTAAGCTGCCGTGGCTGCAGCTGATCACTGTTTTACCCTGACACTGGGAGTCATGGTGGCAATGGTTGTGACTGTGTCCGTGCCCGGGGGTGTCTCCATTGATGTTGACTTTGGGCCGTGCTGCTGCAGAGCCCTGCGCCCCAGAGCCGGCATCTGGGCGTCGCCCGGGACAACAAGAACACCAGCAGTGCCAGACATCATCCCGTTTGGCACAGTGATGGATCAGGATGAAGAGGCCAAGGGTGACGGAGAAGGCACCATAAAGGCAGCTGAAGATCATGTCGAGGAAGTGGCCCTGAGACACGGCCAACGCCCCGAACGTCCAGGTGACCAGGAACAGGAAGAGGGTGAAGGCTGCTGTTCGTAGCTGAGCTCTGAACGAGTGCTCGTTAGCCAGTAGAGCGGGATTGATGGGAACACCCGGGCAGCCAGCGGGACAGCTGCTCCCACTGGGGTGAGCTGTGAGGGCCCCAGGCTCGGCCCCCTGGTGGCAGTGGGTTGGTATGTCGATGCCGGCCAGCCTCTGCTGCTCCTCAGTCAGACGCTTGAGCTCGTACTTCTTCTCGGGGTGCCGCCGCAGCTGGATGAAAGCACAGAGGAAGTAGATGCACGTCACCAGGACGATGAAGGCCACGGGGCCAAAAAAAGCTCCTAAGCTGGGCTCCCACGCCATCCAGCAACTGCAACATAAGCCAAGAAAACACTTTCAGACTCAGACTTTGCCTCAAATATACAAAAAAAAACCCCAAAACACTAGAAATCTACAAATTAATCACACCTCACGGAGCAGCGGTGCTTCACTTCGCCTCGATGGTGCATGCAGTCATTCAGAGTGTGCATTAAATTACTTTGTCTGTTTATTTTACACTTATACCATGGTTATTTACAAAAGAAATGCGCTTTCAATCACTTTTTAGTACTTTAATCGTGTTGTTTATTTGGGTTACATCGGACTATTTGAGTTATGGTCCGGTGCGTTGTCACGGTAACACGACAACAAGACGCCAAGGCTCGACTGCAGCGGCAAAGAAAAACGATATAAATGCTGATCGTCACAATAGGTTAAATAAGGCATCAGTCCAGAGGGACAGTTCACCTCTTATCACTTGTTGTTTTTCTAGAAGATGTAAGAAACATTGTTTTAAAGCGGCTTCCGTAGTGATATAGAGCAGCGACCAGAACTTTCTTCTTCTTTTTTTAAGGTCTGCAGATTCATTTTTGTTATGGCTGTAAGTCAGCATCTCTGTTTTCTTGGAGTAATACTGCTGACATATAAGTCTTTAGAGTTCTGCTTCTCTCACTGTTGATGTGTTTTTTGCGCACAAATGACACTTGATAAATTGTTAAAACTTGATAAATTCAAACACTTCACACAATAAAACTGAAGGAAACATTTGTCTTTGGCCTGTTTTTGTTCATACTGTCATCAAATTTACTAAGTAAAATATTGTAGTTATAAGTGTTTAATCTCAACAAGTGTGATTAATCTGATATATATGCTTTAATTGATTGACTGCATAAATCAAAAATAAATGTTCTAAATGTAGAGTTTTATGTGTAAATATCATTTTAGCAGATAAGTGTTTGGCAAAAATGCTGTAACTAAAAAAAAAAATTATCGCGATAAATTGAAATTAGTTAATTTTACCAGTTAGTGATTAATTAGTTCAGTTTTAAAAAACAATTTCCAGCCCTAATATATATATATAAGTATTAAAATTAGTTAAAATACCCAAAATATTATTGGAAGATGGATAAAAGAAAAGAAACAAATGCTATCCTATTGACATTATAATTACTCTTAATCATAAGTAGATATATTAGCACCTATACATACAGTACACACATGACACATAAAATCCATTAAATATAATGATCTAGTAGAGTTTAATTAATTCCTTGAAAGGGAGTGGTAGGACATGAATTGATATAATCCCACCCTACTATGTTTCATGTAACATTTATTTTATCCATGTATTTATTTTTTCTTGTGTTGGGCAGATTTTACTGTCACAACAAGGGGTTATTGAGTATAAACCTCGATTGTATTTTATGCTAAACTTTATTTATATTGCATATGTTTGGAACTTGTTTTCCCCGGTTGGACAAGGCAGAAAAGGAGAGGGGGGTAAAGGAACAAAAGAAAGGTAAAAGAGGGGGGTTTAGAGAGAGTAGAAGATGGTAACAGAGTGGGGTAACATCATAAAATAACCAGGTATAAATAGCAATCTGGAATGGGCGGGGCCTGTCTACACAATAGTTACAAACATACCTGTTGGCTAAAATAATCTTCACATTTAAACTAGTTAAAATGTAACTTGTAACTTATGTAACTTTTACTTTGCAGGTGACATAATCCAGTTCTTAAGATCTATTCAAAGTTATTAATACATAACCAGTCCAAGTACTGATTATTTATCAAATGACAAAGATAAAGTTCTGACTGATTATCTTCAGAAGATATCACATTAATAGTTGTTACATTTCTCATTTAATAAAAACTGAGCAACACATAGCAGCAGCTTCACTTTTGCCTTCAGAGTAGAGACAAATCCAGGCTTACTATGGCGCTTGCTCCCCGCTGCCGTAGTTGTCTATATTGACGGCTGCTGTCACTCCACAGATGAGGAGAGGCACTCCACCACTGACTAAATAAAATCTGTGAGGGTACAGGGGGACACAAGACAAAAAACAGTCAGGAACCGTGCAGACTTTGAAGTGTTACAGCATTACAGTAGTTCTGGAACAACAGACTGTCAAGGATAGAGCTGACATGTCTGATTAGTTCCAGAGGAGAACCCCAAAATAAAACTGCATCAGAATATGGTCATGAAAACACATAAGCCCACTGTCTGTCATTTAAATATGACCGCCTCAAAAAAGGGAAATCAGATCACTGCTGTGGAGATTCTCGATGTGTTTGTGGTCACACTCTGAGTGCAACCACACTTAAAATTTGATATCATAGCCACAAAACCAAAGTGTAAAAATGACAAAATAAACAAATCTGCTTCCTGTTGATCTGGCTGTGATGAACTTGCCAGCAGGCGTCCCGGCAGTTTAGTGCATCTGCTGTGTATTCTGGCCCAATTGATGAGGTGTATTAAAATGACTTTTTCTCTTGACAAACCCAGCAAGCCTCTTCAACTCTGAAAAACAACCACTGCTCTCTAAGCAGAAGCAATTCTGCTTTCAAGAAAACCCTTTTAGCAAAAGATTAACTTAGATTGAATCCCAGGGGGAGTCAAACGTTCTATCATCAGCTGACATGACGTTCATTTCCAATGTGACCTGTACTAAAAAAGAACAGTAGAACATCTTAAGGTAGCCTTCAAGTAGACGCTATAACATAAAGTTGTGTAGCAGATAGAAATTAAAAGTATTTAAGACATTCTTTAATACTTTCAAGTAGATACAGCTATAAAGATTTCAATTTTTCAGAAAATAATTTTCTGAAAATAATAACTAATTCAGTGATTTCTATCCCATGAGATGTACAAGTCTTTTTAAGTAAATGGCCTAACTTTGCTATGACAGTTAACCCTTTTACACCAGAACTCCAGTGTTTATGTTCTTTGATTTACTGTAAGTTTTTACAACGGAGTATTAGGGCCACTTTGCAACAACAAGGAATGACAATAGTCTGTTACTTTAGCACAGGAATATAGAAAACTCTGAAAACTGGACATCTTCAGATGGAAGCACCATGGAGAGTTGGAGGAGATCTTTTCTTCCAGAGAAAGAAATGACAGGAAGTGGACAGCTGTGAGGATATGGACGCCATCATCTACAGAGATCCTGCAAGCCGCCCATCAATGAATAAAACATTAATAAACTCTAAATCAAACAAAGAAACTTCCAAACATCTGTAATGTTTTGAACATTTAGATCACCTGTTGAAATCCAAGACGCTTTTCACGGTTTAGTCGGTCTGCTTCTTCTCGTAAATTTATGACAAAAAACGTGTACATTTACGAGATTAAAACTCATAGATGTACAAGATTAAAAGTCATAATATTATTATTATAATTTTTTTTTTTTTTTGGCGACCCTAATACTCCGTTGTAACTTTTTAACCATTAACACAATAATTCCAGTAGATTCTGAAGGAGAAAAGACGAATCTGCTGTAATTATGGTGTTAACGGTTAAAAGGGTGCAGTAGGTTAAAGAGTTTGTGCTTAAGCATGACCAGTAACGCCTCAGTGTTCAAAGGGTTAAGCTCAAAAGAATCAACTGCATCAGTGACTCAGTGTAAAAGCATAGAGGCTGAAATGCCAAGTTCAATCAGTAAAGATTCTCAGAAAAAGTAGACTTACTCGCCAACATTTCCTATTTATAGCTGATGTCTCTCTGATTCTTTTGGCTTTAGGAGCTGAGAACGTGCTCCATTTCAGCTCTGCATTTTAGTTAGTTGTTAACTAGTTTTCTTTTTGACACTGACAAACTGACTTGGTGCTGCAGCTGATTATCGAAGGTAAAACTGTGGAGGCGGGAGGTTTGGACAGAGGTCACATTAATTTGTTTAATAATGCCATTTGGTCGATTCGTCTGAGCAACTGATCAAAAGCGAGATTTACCCACCAGTGCTGCGTGTCAGTGTTAATGAGGCGGCAGCAGCTCACACATACTTAGTGCTGTAAGCGATGAGAGCAGCCAGTGCAGCAAACAAGTTTGTTTAAAGTTACTCCTTAAATCTTTTTACCAAATCTGTCTGCATTCAGTAAAAAAAAAAAAAACTCCACTAGGACTGTTCATTTTACTGACAAACTGCCTCTTATGCTTTGAAGCTCTGCTTCATCATGTTGATTTGAAGTAACTACATGATACTATGTGTGTGCCCCTGATGATACTGCATGAGGGAAGCATCCCGGTGGATGTCGTTTTTCACTTCTTGAGTCTCCATTTTGGATGTATGTACGTCATTAATAAAATCAAATGAATGAACGTGTCCATAAATGTACACAGTGTTGCATATATCATCAAATGTAATACAGTCCCAGTGAAGCCACTGCTAAAACTAAAAGATGTTGAAAAAGATTTCATCCTCAAAATCTTGGAAATATCTGATACAATTGTGTCTGCATTAATATTTATACCTTAACACTAAAGCTGCACATCTAAGATGCATGAGCATCTTTTATTAAAGCATTGTTCTGCTGTCACATCAAGAGGATTCTTTAAGGTTGGACAACAGGAACATTTAAAGAAAAAACAATATCTTCAACAGCAAGTACAGTGTTTCCTCGTGACATTGGAGTTCACCTTTTGTGGTCTCATTGTTTTTTTTTTCAGTATTCTGCACCCTGATTGGCTGTTCTGCACCCTGTGCTGTGTCTTCTGAATAGAATGTATTTATTTATATACATCTTTGATTGCAATCAGATCTTTGTTTTCATTCAATAAAGTTTGACTCATTTTTTGTGAACATTAAGAGTTTAGAGAAAAGTGTGAAAAATGTTTATGTCTGTGTGAGGAAAGTGGATTATTAAAGCCTTAAAACATGTGTAATCCTACTTAGCAGATTTTTATAAACCCCCACCATGAAGGAGAGATCACTGTAATCAAATCATTTCAGTCCAATAGTCTTCTGATTTTTATGTCATAAATGAACTGATGTGCTGCAGTTGTTTGTTTGTTCTTTGTTACTAATAATATCTTAGCGACAATTTAGTGATCTTATTTTTGGCATCATCTCACACTGATGATGCTTGAAGGGCTGACGGTGGGTGCAGACGTTGCTGTGAACCTCTGTGATTGCAGGGAGACAGTGGGTACAAAAACTATTAGCCGTTTCTATTACCACTCTGTTTGTAACACTACTGACCCACACTAGTTCAGCCCATTTTGGATCCACTCGTTTGTTTCCTGTCATTATCTACAATTCTGACATCTTTTCATGGTTTAGTTTAAGGGTCTGTTGGTTGATGTAACTCCATCTTAAGCTGATACTTGTTTCTCATCCAAGACTTGATGGAAGTTTGTTTCAAATGATCTTCATGTAAGAAGTTTCACAGCACAAATAGACACAGGACTCAAGAGATGAGAGGAAGTCCTTCAGGAATGTGTGAGGATGTCATAAAAGTGAGTAGTTTAAAAAATATTGATATATGTGATGTGAAAAAGGAAGCTTGTTCCAAACTCCTTGACTCCCTTAAATCTTCTACCTTTAGGTTAACAATGGCTTTCAAATCATAAGAAGATATAAATCTCTCACAGACAGCAGCACCCCCCTCTCTTCACTGTCCTTGTCCTGTCTTTCGGCATTGTCATCCACTGGCCTGCATAACATGATGCTATTTCCTCCAGCGTCCTGTTCAATCTCAGTTAACCTATTGACCCCACCATCTTCATCCTCCATTTCCTCTTCAGCACATCTCCCTGCTGTGTCCCTTTCTCTCTCTGTTTGAACAGTCCTTCCCTCATCACGCTGCGGCATCACAAAATTCAATTACAATCAAGACATTTGTCTGAATTGGTTGGTGAGCGGTGGAGGGGGCTGAAAAAGAGGGAACGGGGTGGCAGTATTACAGGCCTGTCACTGTCTCTGAGTGGAATGGTTCCCCCGGAGGATCTTCCTCCAACAAAAAGCCATTTCCACACCCGTCAGCTAGATAAACGTAAATAAGAAGAGCTAGGGGATGTTAAATCACCACATGCTTTATAGCCCTTATTCCCATGCACTCGCTCCCAAACAGGAACGTCTGCCTGCACGTCCTCTAACCAGGAGCGATCATTGTGGACTAAAAACCTCTGTCAAACATGCAAGACCATGTTCACATTGGCCCGGATTCTATTCAAAAAGGTGCTTTGTTGCATTAAAAGTCTTGTAAAAGTGTTCAACCCCCCCACCCCCCCACCCCCACTGTCGTAACCACTTTAACAAACAACGGCTGCTTTTTTTAGAGAAGGTTTGAATAAAAAAAGCCCTCAACAAAATGGTTTTCTAAGCAGAGCCGTGCTTTTAGGTGAGTTTAAGAGCAGCAGTCGTCTGACAAAAATAGAGCCGAAAGTGCCTTTCATACCCCCCACCCCCCCTGCTGCCGCTCATGAACTGTCCTTTGCTTTGTGTGCACTGTCCTCTCTGGTGATCCAACATTCACATTGAACGGCTGTGGACAGCTTATGGTCTCTTCTGACTAACAAGCTGGCATGAATCTGTTAAAACAAAAAGAAAGTTTCCCCCCATGACATCAGTTTGGACAGCTAAAGGCCAAAGGCAAGATCACAGTCTTTGTCAAAAGAAACGTTTGGGTCAAGCCATGCAGGCCAAAAAACACACTCTATGGTTACATGTTCTTTTAGTTTCCTTTCCAATCAGACTCATTTACTCCCACCTCTTCAAAAAGATTAATTTGAAGTGGGGGGGTAGGTTGGGTGGGGGGGTGTAGTTGAATTGGTTTGTCTCCAGCTGCTTAGTCTCAGTGGATGAGTCTGTCTGACAGGATCATCACAATCAGTCCCTATGTCTGGATCAACTCCAATCTTGTGCTGTACATTTCCAGCATATACAGACGTTCTCCTGAATGATTATGATAAGAAATGAACACCCCCCCACCCCCAAACAACCTTCATCTTCTCGGCCGCTCCTTCCCTTCTGGGGTCGCGGGGGTGCCAGAGCCTAACCCGGCTACTGAAGGGCGAAGGTGGGGTTCACCCTGGACAGGTCACCAGTCTGTCGCAGGAGGGTGATGAATGGGAATCGAATCGGGGTCTATAGGGTGCCAGTTCTCCTCGTTATGCACTGTGCCACTGGCACATCCCAAACAGCCTAACGCAGATTTTGCGTAATGCTCCCATAACCTTCAAAGACTTCCTGACAGTCTCCAGAAACACAGTGAGCAGGTTTTGTGTTCAATGACCTGAACCTGCAGATTTACGAAGTATTACTCACGGCTGACAGAGACGGGCCGAAGCAGCTAATCAGGCTCCGGCCCGGTTTGCTCAGTGGACTAACGTAAATGAAGACAACAATAGCTGCGTTTACCTTCCAGTCTCCCTCCGATAAAAATCCTGTTTTTAGAGTTTTTAACATGCCTGTGTGGCATTTTTCTTATGAAAGAGAACAAATGTAATAAGTAATCCTTTTGTTTTTGCATTTCCGAGTATTTCTCCTTTTAAATTTGTGCAACTTCATTTCATGGAAATACAGCTAATGAGGCAACTTGATGTTATGAGGTATTTTCAACCAAGAGTCAAAAAGTAATTTTTGTAAAGTAAGACAAATACAATAAACATAGAAAAGACTCCTATTTTCTTTCTAAAAAAAAGTGGACTTTAGTTTGCTTAAGTCTTGCTCCTTGACTTAATCAAACAATGTGGTTGCTACACTCCAAAATCCAAATTGGTTTTCAATCTGCTCCAACTGGTGTGAGCTAAAGATTCAGAAATGTAGAGCTGAATTATAAGATTGTTGAACTGGGAATGAGTGGGTTAAGTGCTTCTCTGTAAGGAAAGGTTTCCAGGCTTGTGTAGAATAATAAATAAAATGTTGTTCATTGGAATTCCTGCTCTGCTTATAAGAATTCCACTTAAAATGACTGCACAGCTTAGAGCAACAGTCTGTCAAAACGCCTGTGCATGGTCCCAGAGTAGATTAGAAAAAGGTAGGGATGACTTTCACCACAATAACACCCTCTAAACTACCCCATAAAAAGCTATTCAAGAAATCAAGGAAAACATTCTAGTGGGTTCACACCAAGTGCATATACTCATGATTAAACAGCTCACTGTGAGGTTCACTTTCAGACATTAAGCAGTTCAAGAGTTCAGTAAAATCCATGCAACAGCAAATACATGCATTTAAATAGGTTTTCCACTTACATTTCAAAAGTGGGAATGGAAAAAGACGGAAATATGAATTTTTAACTTTGATGTCTCCTCCTGCTGTCCTTACAGGAGTCCTCAGCAAGAAATCTGCTGCCTAAATGCAGCTTTCTCTTGAGAAGTCATGCAGTCCTATACTTTGGAAGTTTGGGTTTTTTTGGGTGATGAAAGGAGTCTGGCGTGATCTTTGAACCCTTTGAGGAATTGTAATTTGTGTTCACTAATCACAAGTATTAAACTCCATGGTTTACAGTTACCAAGACCAGGTTATCCCTTTTGTGTTCCCACGTTTGTTCATGTTTTAGTTTTGTCATGCCACTAAGTCACAGCCGACTTGACTGTATTTTTTACTGAAACCGTTTCCTGCCCTTGTGAACCTGACCTTCCTGAATGTTGGTCTACAGCAGGAACCTCATGTGGATATGAAAGCACAGGTGTCATTTGTAGCAGTGCTACTAGACAGTTAGGTACATTTTCCATAGAAGCGACTGACACTCTAAGCTTTGCTGCTCATCTAACTCAAACTTAAAAATATGGCACCATGTCAACGTGACAACAGTGTAGGATGTATTTCCAAGGAGCCTTTTTACAACAGTGAAAAAAAACTATTAAAACATTTCCTCATTTTTAGCCAATTTCAGTTTATCTAATAGCAGACCTTCCAGACTGAGAATCACTGAGTTTTGAGAGTAAAAACTAAACACTGAACAGAATTTAAAAGACCAACAACTGAGGTAATTATCGAGTTTATTGTTAGCATATTTACAGATAAATATTACAATATATTAAAGGACCCATGCCATGCTATTCTTAAGCTTTTCAGAATAAACTATATCCATATATATGATCATACATTACCTTTGGCACACTAAAGAACATTTTGTTTAATGAAATGTGAGAAATTTTTGCTAGCTCATTTTCCAACCTTGAAGTAAGACGACTCGATCTCTGAGGCTCCGCCTTTCGCTCTTTGTGGCTGCTGCTCATTTCATGACGTTAACCTAGAACTGGCCTCAGCAGTGTGTCTGCGTTTCCCCACGAAAACAAACAACATCTGAACATTTGAAGATGGATGTGCATAATGTGGATATAAATTTAAAGCATTTTGCAGATTGCCTCGAGCTCGCAGGCGAAGTGGTTGTGTGTGTTATCTTGGGGGCAGTGCTGGCAGTACAGACTCTTCCTGGAAGGGGCTGTTCCCCACTTTGTGATGCCACAATGTGAGGACACGAACGTTTTTGTGGATTGGGCTGGTGCTCAGAGAACATGGTTTTAGAGCAGAGGTGTCAAACTCATTTTGGTTCAGGGGGCACATTCAATCTGATCTCAAGTTGGCCAGACCAGTACCATAATAGCAAAACAGCCTATGGGTAATTTGTTTTCTGTAGCTTTGTTTTTCTCCCAGTTGGAAAAAAATGCCTCAAACAACCTAATAGCCTACGTTTAATTCTTGATCTCTTGTTATGCTGTTCTTGTCTTTTCCTTTGCTACC
Source organism: Oryzias melastigma (assembly GCF_002922805.2). Classification (NCBI taxonomy): domain Eukaryota; kingdom Metazoa; phylum Chordata; class Actinopteri; order Beloniformes; family Adrianichthyidae; genus Oryzias; species Oryzias melastigma. The sequence continues at coordinate 8,396,201 of NC_050526.1, read as the reverse complement.
CCTAGTGGCAGAATTGCACACTACGGTCAAGAACCATAACTTGCCACAGGAATTGGCCCGAAACTTAATTAATTTTTAACAATCTTTTATTTTTTTCTCTTCGTGACTGGGCTGGATTAAACAATTTGATGGGCCGGATACGACCCGCGGGACAAATGTTAGACACCCTTGCTTTAGAGAAACACCCAGAGATACCTGAATGGATCAAAATACCACTTTGGAGCTGTTTTTCATGAGGAATTAACATCACAATACACTTAAAGTTAAAAAAAATGTTGATTTTTCATTATATAAGCCCTTCAAATAAATACAATTACAAAAAAATAGACCTGAGTTTGATTGTTAAAAAAACTCTACAAAGAAAGTCATCAGATGCAAACAGGGGCCCTCTGACAGTCATGTCACAACAAGCCAGAGACTTGAAGGAATGCAAACTAACCATGGGTGTCTCTGCAGATAAAAGATACAATAACTCATATGTAAAAAGCTATCACTGCCCCCTAAACAAAACATGAGGCAGAAACTGCAAAAAAAAGAGGTGTAAATCAGAAGAGACACAAGCATGCATGAGCTTTGACAAAGAGCTGCAGGCACAAAAGATGAAGAAGCCATAGTAAAAAAAGAGAAAAAACAGAAATTTAAAACATGAAAAAAAGTTCTGCTTTTCATCACTGATGCTGTGTGTTATTGATTTAGGTGATAAAAAACATTTTCGCATTTATTGCAACATCAAAGTCATAAAATCATAATAAGAGTCGCAGATTAGGTGGAAACGATAGGAATCTGTTCAAAGACTCATTGGTGGAACCTGACTTTTTTGGTTGTGTTGAAACCCAAGGTGTCATCATAGAGAGATGTGAAGAATTCTCCAGCACTCTAATAAAAGATGTGTAGAGTCAACAAATAAAAGAAGCAAGAGCCTGTGGCACTGCCAAGAAATGTGAACATTTCTCTTATAAATAAAGAATCTCCCAGTAATGTGCAAAAAACAAAACAAAACAAAAAAACAAAAACCAGCCTGTGCTTTGAACAAACAAATCAAACATTGGTTAGACAGTGAGGAGATTCTTGTAATGCATGGTGGAGGGATTGGAGTGGTATGGGATACCTTTCTTATCCAAAAGCATTAATTTATTCAAGCAGAATTCTAAAAGAACTTTTATATTTAGAGCAAAGACAATACAATTGCTGCAAGTGCTCACTGCTGCAATAACATGAAGAATTTTTGTTAACATAGGCAAACAAAGTCATTAAAGCCTGTGTTTAAATGGAATTGAGCTGTGAGTCCCCATTTGACATTTTTATTAATTTAAAAAACGTTTCCAGTAGTGTTTTAATGATGATTATCAAGTTTTTAAACACAACCCAACAACCTAAATGTCTTAAAAAGACATTTTTCATGTTGATCTGTTTCCAAAATCTCCTCTGAGGGACGTGGCTTTTGAAACTCCGCCCTGACCCCCCCTGTCTGATTCTGATAGCTCTGTGTCTCTCTAGCATACATCTTCACTGCTGCTACATAACGACGTCCATCAATCTGGGTAATGTCCAGCCATATGGTTCTGATCCGGATGTCAGCTGGACGAGGAAGTGAAGATCTTCATGGACAGAACTTCCTCCAAAATCCTGATTCTTTCTCCTTCCAGTTCACCAAAGACTCTTTTAGCTAATTCTCCAATGTTTATTGACTGTGATCAATACATTCAATCATTGGTTTCTCAGAGTTCTTGATAAAATAATCAAAGCTAACATCAAAATGCTCTTTCATTGATTTACAATCCTTTCCAACTGCGGTCAAATGAGCCGCCGTTCACATTTCCGTGGTCACATCAAGAAGCTCCGTGGAGTCTGGTGGAGATTTTCCAGCGTTCTCAGTCCTGCTACCGTAAGTATTGGATGAAACTCACACCAAAAATCCAGTGATGCTGATTTGACCACAGAAATGTGAACGGCGGCTCATTTGACTGCAGTCAATGTGAAGATACCATCTTCTCTTCTCCAGAACCTGAACTAGACACTAGGAACAGATGAGGGTTTAGTGCATGTGCAGCAGAGCTGTTGATGGAAAGAAGATCATTCATTCAGACAGAGTCTGTCCAAGACAGTTTGATTGATTTAAAAGGAGAAATACTCAGAAATGTAAAAACAAAACAATTGCTTATTACATTTGTTCTCTTTCAGAAGAAAAATGACACACAGACATGTTAGAAACTCTAAAAACAGGATTTTCATCAGAGGGGGACTTTACATAACTGTCATTAGGGTGTCATCAACACAACATCATGTAACCTCGTAGGTTGTTTTAATTCCATACCTAATCTGTGAGTCTCATTCACTACTGAACAGCAAAAAGTGGAAGAAGCCTTTGAATACATGTCTGCAACTTATTGCGTCAGTCAGGTTAGTCGTGAAGTAAGGCTATGTCCTGTGGATCTGTCTTCATCTTCTGCAGATGCGCATGCAGCACTGGCAGAGCAGGAAAGTTCAAAGCATCACACGCCCACACACCACCTGTTTATGAGCATGTCTTCTAGTAGCAGTCAGAGATGAGAAACATGTCATACTCACCTCAGCAGGGTCTGTTTAGAAGACGGAGGCGGGGCATTAACTTGATTCTGCGGAGGCTTCTTGGTCACCTGCTTATAAATGTTCCTGGCCATGACCCCGAGCCAGAGCATGGTCGACAGGGATGAGTAGTGCAGCACGAACCCGACCTGACGTGGAATGAGAAGGAGCGCATCAATTATTATTTCTTTGAATTCCCTGAGCTTTTTCATGCCTGTGCAGTGTTAGTACACCGTGTCTCCAAGAAAAATGTCAGACTTTAACTCAGAGGAGCTACGCTCAAGATAAGTTATGAAGAATCACAGTCAATGTCACACCAAGGATTTCTCTGTAGAAGTCCCTGACTGCTCAGTCTTATTCATCTCAAACACAACCCTACAAGAATGGGAAAAGAGGTTAAAAAGTTCTATTGAACCATCAAGGTTGTTTGGGATGAGAGTATAATGCTGTAGCTATACCGCTGGATACTGAGCAGCTCCTTATCAGCAGAGTTAGAGGACATGAGCTGTGCTCTCTGAATAACAAATCAGAATATAAATTATGGTCACGTTGACGGGTGTCAGGGAGTGATTGTTTTTTCCGAGCAACACATGCACGCCGTGTACACATATCAGCGTTCCTTCCTGTTTTAACATTCATGAATTATGTTTGAATGGTGAAACAGATTCCACTTTGTTTAAAGGCTTTGTCAGAGCTTAGAAAGGAACTACACAGAGGGAAGTTTGAACAAGGAAAAAGCAGTAAGGAGATAGAAAATAAAATGCACAAAGACTTTCTTAGTCAGGATGAACAGCCAACCCCAGCTCCCCAATTCCATGGCTCTTCTCCAGCCTGATAGGCCTGGGGACCGCGGCTAGTGGACCGCAGATCAGACGTTAATTGGAAGTGCCCGTGAGCTGGTTACAGAGAGCAGAGAGCGGTTGGTGAGTCAATCATTGCTCTGAAGTCCAGAGACTTCAGAGCTTCATTAGTGCCCAGAACAGACCGGAAGGAAGAGCTTTTGTGATATGATTATAGAGGAGGAGGAGTTCAGTAATGATCAAAATGGACTCAAACTGAATAATTAATTACTTAAACACATTGTTTTGCAGTTTTAACAGCCTGATCAAACAATCAACACGAATCCTCTCATGGGGAATGACAATCTACTTTAGACAACAAGAGGAGGAAACAAAGGCATCGTTCTCCATCTGAAGGGACTTCAAAAACAAAACTCTACAACATGCAGACTATCTGTCTTTATGCTCAATGGAAAGCATAATTGCAAATGTTACCCATGATGCATTGCTACAGACTAAAAAATAAGATCAGTGACAGCTGAAAGTATTATCTAAGTTCAGGTATGAATGTTGTAGATCCATTTGTCTTTTTCATGTTGCTGGAACAGGATTTTAACAGACTGAAAATCAAACAGACTTCCAGAACTTAAAGGTGAAAGGAATCCATTGTCAAATAAATAAAATCATAATCTTAAACTCTGTCAAAAAAAGCTGAAGCAGCCATGAGGGGAGATTCCACTGGGACACTTGTCTGTGAAGATTTTCATTCCTCCACGTCACACTATCACTGAATTTCTGTTCTTCTCTACTTTAAAGGTTTTTCCAGAAATGTTGTCCAGCTCATCAGAGCTGCTTTTTCTCCTTAAACCACTGGCGGAAAATTTGTACATGTTTGGATCCGCCAATTTGCATCATCTTGTATTGAATGTGCGAACATAGAAATGAAGGAGAATCAAATAAGGGGAATAATGATACATGTGGAACAATCCACAGCAGATAAAATACTCTTGAAATGAGAGAAATTACAATATGATACAACTTGTTCATATACTACATTCACAATGGCCTCAGTAGAATGCTCTAAGCGACCACTTCCAATAAAAAGTATTCAAACGCATGTAAATGTGCAGTTCAAGCTTCCATGTTAAAACCTCTCACAGTCACAGAGAATATGTATTGAAAGTTAAACCAGTTTAACTTTGACCAATCAGGGACTCAGATTTGGCAGTGGGGTGTAGCACCCTTTTTAATTAAGGGATCTACCAATCAATTTCTAAGTGATCATGGAGGAGACATTAATAATTGGGCTTTGTGTCTGGCTGGAATCATAAATAACCAAGTCTTTCATATATCAGAAAAGAGATGTGAAAGAAAAAGCCTGGAGCAAGATTCACTAGATTTGTGCTCGTATCGAGAAATGACAGTCCAGTGTAAACAACATACACAATGTATACTAAAAGAGTCTTCTTGGTTCTTGAATGCGCATTACATACCCATTGTGTTTGTAGCATTAGATTGATCTAAAGCAGGAATCTCACAGCAGAGTGACATGTTTCGCCATCAACATAACGCCCACCATGATGCTGAAAATCAGTGTCTCATTTTGCCTCTTTCTGTGAAATGATGAAACCAATTGTCAGGAGTCAGAGTTCTGTGTCCCCCTCTGGCCACCAGCAGGAGCTGTTTCCAGAGTACTGAACATACTTCATCTCCCAGCAAACCCAGCGCACTCTCCCCGGATGAACTCTCCGCTGACTCTCATTTCCCAAACACCCACGGGACACTTTAGCACTGCTCAAAGTCTCACTCAGTATGAAGTATTGTTTGTGTCACCCTGCCTACATTACTCAGCGTTTCTATCTGGACCTGATCTTCTGTTTCTGACCCTGCTTCTTCTCTGATTGCTGCCTGCCCTGACCCTCACCTGGACTCGGACACCTCTAGTCTCCTCTTTGATGCTCACATGCTTGTGATTGACCTCTGCCTGTCTGACCCTGAATTAGCTTTGTGGACTTTTAGCTGTGCTTAGTTCCTGTCTGAACTAATAAACCTGCTGCACGTGGAACCAGCTGTCTGCCTGTTTGTGACAGAGTATTATTCATATCTGTGTCTTATGATTGTTCTGTTAGTTCAAAACACCTGAAGACCTCAAAGTTTATTTCTTACTTCCCATTTCCTGTAGCAAACACATTACTCTAAAACAACATTCAGGCCTGTGTACTTTCATCCATCTATTTTCTGAACCTGCTTGAACCCTTTCAGGGTGAAATGGTGGCTTGAGCCTATCCCAGCTGTTGGGTGAAGGCGGGTTCACCTTGGACAGGTCACCTGTTTGTTCCAGGCCACACAGTCTAACACACACTCACATTTGCACGAGGGACAATTTAGAGTAATCAATCAACTAGAAAGCAGGTTTTTGGACCGTGAAAGGACACAGACAGGATTTGAACCTTCTCGCTGTGAAGCAAGCATGCTAACCACTACACCACTGTGCAGTCAGTGAGGAACTTATATGAAATACATGTAAACCCAACTTTGTGAGGGTTGGTACTTCTCTGGTGTGCTTTGTTAATTCTGTGTTTTAGTTGTTTACTGTTCTAGTGCCTCTTTTAATGTTTCCACCAGCTTTCCTCCAGTTTGTTGTGTAAAGGTTTGTGGTTTGATTCCCAGCTACCTCAATCATGTCAAAGTGTTGTTGGACAGGACACTGGACCCTTGGATGGTTAGCATAGCCATTGCCCCCATGTGAGTATGATGTGTAGATGAAGAATGATGTAAAGGTGCTTAAGTACCAGTAGGTAGACTAATGCAGATCTTTTACTCTCTAGACAACATAATGTTCCATGTCAGATTGCAAATCTCTTTTTAAACAATACTGTAAAACAAATGAAAGTTTTTAACCCGTTAACATTGGAGCTCCAGTGTTTATGTTCTTTGATTTACTGTATATTTTCAACCGCTAACACGATAATTCCAGTAGACTGTGGCTGAGTCACTTTTCTCCTTCACAATCTACTGGAATTATGTATGTTAAAGATTTTGTGTTTTAGCGTCACTTTCAGCACCTCAGGTGTTAAAGGGTTTAATTCCCCAAACTCAACAGAAATCCAAGGAAAACCCCAAATGAAAGCGTTCAAGAAGCAAAAACAAAACATTTTTTTTTATCTTTCTTTATCATCTCTGGGACTGGCTTTAATACAAACCAGCAAATAAATATATCTGTTTATGACCTTGGAGTGTTCAAATACTTATACTGTATGTTTTTAGTTTCTTTATGTTCAGCTCAGCTAACTTTTATATGTTTAACTAAATTCTTCTTGTGGCCTCTTTAAACTGTGTCCTTCTGAAGTCCAGCTATGACTTGAGTAGATAAAAATGCTAATGCTCTCCTCTGGACTCTTTCAATTACATTTTTATCGGCTGGCTTTTGCCTGCAGGCTCTTTTCAAGGTGCCGTGTCATTTTAATGAACTTGGTTGGAGTAAAAAAAAAAAAAAAAAAACAGAATTTTTTGTCTTTTATGTTCTGAGTTGATGCTGAACTCCTGCAGCAGCAGCAGCTCTCTGAACACAGAAGGCCAAAACTTTGCTTTGTTAGCTGACGTGGGAACAATCTTGACAGTGAGGAAGACAGAGATGACGTTGTGTTTGGAACTAGGAACAAACAAAACACTGTTTGTTAAGAGAAACAATCCCATGTGATGACTGACTTACGCCGGAGTCACACAGGACGCGATAGCGCCGCAAAGCGGCGCGGAACGGCGTGCACTTCCATTCGGCGCCCATGTTAACCTATGGCGTCGGTCACACCAAGCGCGGAGCGACGCGCAGCGGCGCGGAGGGTCCGCGCGGTGCAGCGCAACGTTTCGGCGTCTGGCCTATTTTTTCCGCGCGACGCGAGCGCTCCGCATCAATACTGGCAGGAAGTTGCGTCTAAATACATGAGAAAATCCGGTTTATTTTCAAAATAGAACCAATTTTTCACAATAAAACGCCGCGATTGACAAATGTGATCATGTTTTTGTGTCTAAACAGACTGTAGAGATGAAAATATGCATACAATCAAAACACACAGACACGCGTGCGCGAGAGCCCCCACCCCGGACACCACAGATCTCCGGAGCGGGTGACACAGAGACACACAAAAAAAGACAGATACACACGGAGACAGATCAATGAAGGGGGCACACTGGAGCGGGGCATGGGGCTGCGTTTGAACGAGAGAGAGGCAGAGGAGCGGTTCTTCTGGGAAGAAACATCTGGTAATATTTTTAGTTCATTAATTTACCGACGGAAACACCTGCGTGCGTGCACACAGGCACACAACAGAACAGACAGACACGCACACGCGCGCACAAACCGATCAATGAAGTGGGCCGACTGCGGAGTTGGGGGGCGGGGTCTGTGTCAACAGGGGCAGAGACCATCTCCTTTTAGCAGAAACACGGGGTGATATCCTGGTTAATGACCATGATAGCAAAAAAAGCAATAGCTCTAGCAGAAGCGCATGCCGACCGTCGCGGAAACAAATCGCGTCTGGTGTGACCAATAGAGCGCCGCTAAGCGGCGCGCTCTCCGCTCCGCGCCGCTGCGCGGCGCTATCGCGTCCTGTGTGACTCCGGCGTTATTGTGACTGCATGGTCCTCCCTTCAAGGCTCAAACAGGCTCATTTTAAACCAAGAGCCCACACAGGAAGGTTACACCTGCGTCCCTACTCTTCTGAGTATAAAA
>NC_050526.1:8369509-8388118 GCF_002922805.2 Oryzias melastigma | reverse complement strand
AGAAGGAAAAGGATTCAAAGTTTGATCTGATCTTAAAATGAGACTGAAATGGAACTTATTTCCTTTACATTGGAAAGTATTAAGCCCTTTTCTCGTTCAATCATTTGTGATGTGGTTTCTGCACATCACATGTTTTTTGCCTGTTTTTATGAGACTATTCCAACTGTCGCTTCACAGAAACAAATTCACAGCCACACCCCAACATCACGAATGTTAAAATATGTTTTAAAATTATAAATGAAAAGCATTTACTTAGAAATACAAAACAAATCAAGCTTTGTACTAAAGCTGTACAGAGAACATTTCTATACTAACTTAAGGATTGTACATCTGTTGAATTATCTATGGGAAGCCTGGCAAACAGAAGCAGAGGAAATAAGGTAATAAATTATTCACAAAAGTTCATTTCTGAACTGTTTGCTTAGTCAGATATCATTTTGGTTATTTTCAAAGTCATTTCAGAGGGTAAGCAGATAACCTCCGTGCACTGCAGAGAATTCTACTGTATAATAAGCTCTGCATTTTAAGAGAACCAGAGTTCTCCAAACCTTTTTTTTTTCAGCCCCACTTATTAAATCTGCTACATGGTGGTTTTAAGGACTGGTAGCCAGTCCATCAGAAGCCTTTTGCATGCATGTACAGAAGTGAGCTGAAGAGCACTCAAATTGGACCCAGTGGAAGTACAAAGCAGATCTCAGTTGACTTTTTTCCCAGCATTTGCTGTCACAACTAATTTCACAGTGGTCCACTAATGAGAAGCTCCTCTGTATGGCATCTTTAAGCTGACAGCTGGATATAACCTCAGATCTAGGCCACATCCTCTGCTAAGTTCTTAGCTTAATTAATAGCTTATTTAACTGCAGTCACACTCACTGAGCAATCACCTGAGCTGAGCAATCTCAGTGTTGAGGTGGGGAGAAGAATAAGAAGGGAATGTGCTGGAACAGAAACAAACATCAGATGTTATTCTCTGCTGCTGCAGAACTGGTTCAGTTTGGCATCTACTCACTTTTTAAAGAAAAGATGAAGAGTTATATCTTTAAAAACTACTGCATGTACACAAGCCTAATATATCCCAACATAGCTGTGTTTTCAATCCAGAGACGTGTGGCTCCTGTGAACAAAATCTGTTCACTTTAATGCACTAGACAAGCCAGTCTTAGCATTCAGCTGTACTTTTATGAATCTGCATAGCTACTCTGTTTTAATCACAGAACTATACCTTCCTCAAAATGTCAAAATTCTCACAGGTTAGGATGACTGCAGAGGACAAAAAATGTCCTAACTCTTATTTAATAGGGGTGTTACAGATAACAAATTAATCCATTTCTATTCCCACAATGCAACCAGATCGATCTATTGGAGGAATTTTTTTAATTGAGCGGACCCATACCATTAAAACAATGTTTCAAAATGAAATAGATGATATATTGAAATTGGAGAATACCATCTGGATTACGACATCGTAGGCTTATTTTTTCTATAATGTTAAAAATATCAAAGTTTCATCACAAAGGACAACATGCATGTGATGCAGCAGAAACTGATCAACCATCATTCCAGTCTGATGTGGGGTAACACTTTAAATCTACAAATTCATGTGAAAATACAGCGTGGTAGAATGTTCTAATAATGATTATTCTGATGTGGAAAAACAACAGTGGGCATCAAACTAAAATGTGAATGGATTTGACATTCATTCTTGTTTACTTGCTTGCAAGGTCAGCTGTATCAAGCTAGCAAGCTCAGTTGTAGTGAGCGCCGCTGTATCGAACTCTACTGCACTAAGCTAGCGAGCTCCACTGTAGCAAGCTCCGATGTACTGAGCTAGCGATCCCACTGTATTGTGTTAGCGAGCTCCACTGCTAGTGTAGCGAGCCACACTGAGTGCCCACTTAAGCTAATGTGGGCAAACACCGCTGGGGCCACCACAGAAACTGTGGACAAACCCATTTGGGGCATTTTTGGCCCACTTTTAAACCATATGGGGCCCACCTGGCCTTGCTGGCTGGGAAGCTGCAAGTTAATCCTGTTTTCATTTTTCCAGCACATTAACTCTGAGGATAAAATCTTCTCCTATCAACTCCTACACCTAACTCAGTAGTGGTGGGTATCATGATGAACAGAATGTTATTTCCCTGATCTGTCACTGGACATGCAGTTCTGCTTTTGTTCCTCTAGTTACATCTGAATCATACCAAAACTTTGACCAGGAGGGCATGCTCACCTTTTTAAGTAAGTAAAAAAATTGGCAATACTTGCTTATTCTGAGTTATAAATTCACTAAAACTTCAGTTTAACCAGAATGAATATGGTGAGTTGTAATCTTAAAGAACATTATCAACCTTGACCACATATAAGAGTAGGTTTAAAGAAAAAAAAAACATATTTTTTTAGATATTCCAGACTTGGCTGTTTAACAGCATTGGAATATATATAAAAAAAAAAGTTATTTTGAATGATACAGTTTATCCATAAGCAGAGCATAGCAATCATGAACTGTGAGTCAGAGAGACTGTTTGAAGTTCCAGATATTTTTCTAGTACTGCTTGAGAATCTGCTCGAGTACCCCAGACCTCAAATGAGTCAGAGACCCACATTCTTTTATTACACGTTTATTCAGCAAATCTGCCCACATTTGTTCTACCCTGCTCAGTTTTGAAGCCTCTGCACGCAGGCTAAAGCCTCGAGCTCTCACACAGATTCTGTCAGCTCAAAGTCTATCGTTTCCCTTTGTCTTGGCTGCTCTAAAAACTCTTGACTTGTAATTTGCACATCATCTATATTTAATATGCAGGGATCAGGTGACTGGACACATGCTACATTTCAGCACAACTCACATTCTTTTGTTTGACAGCTACCATTGTGGAGCAAAGCAAGAAAGCTCTGGAGAAGGTGGCAGCTTTTCAGCATGTCCTCCTTGGTGGATGGAGTAAAGGGTCACGAAAAGTGTCTGTGACAGCTGAAGAAACACCTGGGCCCCTAAAGTGGAGTCACATGGAGTGACAGGAGGCAGCACCGACTGCAACTGAAAAATACATACAACTGTTCAACTGATAGGCCTCTGTGGACACCGGAACTGCAAACTCATGGAGCAGGGCAAGCAAACGCTCATTTAAACATCATCTCTATCTCTGATATCGACCAAAGTCACAGTCAACCAAATTACTATATATTTTAAAATAGATTCAACTTCAGCATCATAGTTAATTCTCCATTAGGTTTTTTTTTGTTTGTTTTTAATTCTATGGCCTTTATCTTTTTTCCACCTCATCCCTTGTGCATGCAAACCTAAAAATAGAGAAGAGCTATCAGGCACAGAAGCATTTCCTTTCACCAAATCTATCCTGACATCCCAAATCTCTGTGTTCCTCCACGAGTCTCACTCGCATTTTTAAGTTTACGGGCTGCAGCAACACCAGCAACCGTGACGTCAACACACCAGATTCACTCTTCTAAAACAATGCAGTGAATCATGCCGGTGCTGGTGCTGATGCTGCTGGGTCTCTGAGTCAGAAATGGTTTGGGGACTTCTTTCACTTATCTGTTGATGGATAAAAGAATGGTTAAGAAATCAAATAGGATGTGATCCACAACCTTATACATGCATTTATTTTGAGCTTTTGTTTTAATATCCAAAGCTTTTGCATCTCTGTAAAGCCCTTTGACTGTCTGTGAAAGGTGCCAAACCAATACAGCCGAACAGAGCTTTAAATCTGCCATGCAGATATAAAATAATGTCAAAAAAACAAAAGAACTATTACACTGAATGTAGTCAAGGGCCACAACATATAGGGTTACAATTTCACAATAATTATCAGCTTTTTTTAGGAGTCTGCAGCTGGAAATAATGCATAAAAAGTTTTTTTTTCAAGAGCTGGCCTTCTATGCTACTGCTTCTTTAGTAACTGAGCCATAGCAGCCACCATTAAACCACAAACAAGGAAAAGAGAGCAAAACCGTGCATTTGTTGTAAAATCCCAGAGCCATGAGGACTGTTTGCGTGAATTCTTCTCAGAGTGATAACCCACACCACACATGCAGCCAGAGCAGAAACGCCAGGACACGTGCAGCCATGTACCGCACCTTGCTCCTGACGCACAACAGAAATTCATTCACTATCAATATTTTTAAAGCTTTGAGAGAAGGGCAGACCAAAACAGAATGCACTTACAGCTTGACAGATGATGGGGTATTTGATTCGATTGATGCCACTGGCAAACACGGCGAAGGTCAGCGCAGTGTGGAAGCAGAAGTTCAGTAGCGTGTGCCATCCTTTCCGACTGATGCGGATCGCACTGCCGAAACAAAAAGGAAATAAAGCTCTTCATAGAAAGACACATTTCAATGACCTGTAGTCAAGCAAATCTTTGTTTTTAGAAAAAATAAAAGATGTTTATCAGTAAATCCTTTACAGCAGTGATCCCCAAAGCTTGGCCCACAAACTGGTACTGGTCCCTGGGACAGTTACAGAGAAAATAAAACACTACCTACATTTTTTTCAGTGTTATTTCCATACTTTAAGTTTTATTTTGAAAAACTACTGGATTTTCTCCACCACATCCAACTCTTTCCTGATGCATGTCAATTCGTTCTGTCACGTGTCAAAAATTCATCCCCTACTTTCTAGAAGTGGCTGCACCGACCGCCGAGGATAAAGGAAATCTGCATTTAACAGACAAAAGCCAGGAGTCTTTACTCCAAATATGGATGTATTGCTACAGATGTTCAGACAGACCATAATAATAATAATGCAGATTATTCAGCAACTGGCTGTTTAATGTTACGAGGATGCTGCTAATAAAGTTCTAATGCTGGATTTAAGTTGGCGTCTGGTTCTTCAGCCTTTACATTGATAGTTACAAATTGAGGGGAAATCTGTGTCACAACTGTTTTGGTTCCTACATGAAATCTAGAGTATTAAAAAGGTTAAAGCAGATGCAGATATTTTACAGAGGATGAAGATAAACTCTACCTCCACTGATTAGGGGAAACTGGAAGCTAGAAAAAAACAAAAAAAACAAACGCCAATTTTAACCTCAAATAGTCCATAAAAATATTGTCTGACATTACACCTGAAAAAGATTGGGGAACACTGCTCTACAGGCTTCTACTTTCACCATACAAATGGCTCAGTCACATTTCAGTAACAATGCCTGAAAATAAGGCAGGGTAATAAAACGATACCAATATATATCGTGATAGAACTTTTTCTCGAGAGAGTCTATCGCAAAAGACTTTTAATTTGAAGGGTCTGAAATGAACACTTACCAATAGTGAGCATTTCCTGCACTTTGGTGAATAAATGTTTACATCTAAACCTGTATTGTTATTTTTCGTCACTACCTCCCCGAGTCGGGAGTGGGTTTACATCTAATTTTTTATGCTTATTGGCTCTCATGTTGGTACATTTTTTGGACCTCTCCACTTCCTGCAAGCAAGGTAAACAAACGCTCATGATGAGGCACCATAGCGCGGCCGTCACTTCCGCTAATCTTTTCCATGTCACGTTTAGTTTTGGCTGAGGAAGCCGTGGAACATCTGGTGAATTTAACGGGAACCACTCAGAACTGGAAGACAAACTGGCTGGACTTAGTATACAAGCAACAGAGAGTTTAATAAAAATTGTTGATTTGGTGACCGTAATGCAGCATTAGCATGATCCTTGGGTATTTCTGCAAATTCTGTTATGATTTTATGTTTCTCTAAAGCCTAAAAACTTTAGAATCTATTGTGGAACTAATGCCTTCTTTTTAATGGAGCTGAATAAACAGTTAAGTGGTCTATTTTATTTATATTCTCTTTCAAAACTTGAAAGCTTTTGCATTACTTTTTCAGTTTAGTTTTATCTATACCTTTTCTCATTTATCTCAAAAACAAGTTGCATGATTTTCAGCACATCTGTTATGTTGAAAGTATGATAGGAAGTAAATGTTTAAATTTAAACAACCTGATGATAATTACACATTTCTATTTTGAGCCGCAAAGCGTTCAAATTTGACAAATACAGTTGTTTGGGCTATATCATGATATATATTGCTATTGTTCAATATGGAAAAAACTAAATCAGGATATAAAACATCTCATTTTGCCCAGCTCTACCTGAAAAAAAACAAACAAAAAACACTTTACATAGTCATGTACTTTATTATCAAATAACAGATAGTTAAATGTGTCACAGATGTCTCCTCTCAATTACTGAAGAAGCTATGTGGAAAAATAATGAGTCTTTGCACAGTCTGACAAATGGAAACGATGCAGAGCCCAGAACACTGTGACTGTGTCCTTATTAAACCACATGGACAGACAGAATGCTTTGGCCAAACAGATGGGATCATATGCGTTACGGTTCCTGCCAGTTCTCTGTCCATATACTCAAGAATGCAGTTGAAGAACCAAGCTGGACATCACATGATCTAAATCCTCACAAACAGTCATCATTGCCTGCTTTCAGCCTGCAGGTTGCAGATCAGAAAAACAAACTTTAAATATGTCACACTGAAAGTAGCTGAATGCCTCTTGGAATCGGAAGCCAATTAGCAGGAATACACCCATATTGGTTGAGTCAGACATTAATCTAGCGCAGGAAGAGGATAGGATTAATTTAACATTTTGCCAGCAACTACAGACTGCTAATTTTAGAATGATGGAACTCAGGCAAAAGGGCAATTTACACATTTCTTTTAAATTCATAACTGTAATCCTCATTGTTCACCCTTTCAATTCACTGGCATTTGCACCGAAACCATTCTGTTATTTTAATGATGACATTAGAAGTGATTACTTCCAGCCAACTGGACCCTTTACATTTTCAATATTCAAGGACATTTCTATTTTGGAAAATATGTCATCAGTCACTATATGTGGAGCATTCATTGCAGGATTCTGTTTGCCTTTATAAGAAAATGATCTAAATAGGTCAGAAAACATCAGAGTGAGTACTTTTCTGTGTCCGCCTCCTCCCTTTGGTTCACTCAGTCATTGTCCCAATTTGAAAAGACAAAGGTCTGTGCTGGAAATCTTTGCTCACAGCTGCACTCGAGGCAGCCATGTCTCAGTGCTGAGCCACCAGACCTTACTGAGTCTGGGCATCCTTGCTTTGCTCAGAGGTGGGAGAATTAAAGCTGGAGTTTTCAGGGTCTCTGCTGTGAACCTGGTGCTGAACTCCATCCAACATGGAGGCAATAAATCAGGATGACTGCTGGCCTCCCTGAAAGAAGTTTTCATATGTTCTGCTTGAAGCTTTCATTGGGTCAAGTACATTAACCTGGCAGCCCTCCATATCTCCATCTCCCATCGGAGGATAAAACTGTCCTGACTCTGCATCTGCTCTCTCACCCTGCTCAAACTGCTCAGAGAAATGTGAGGAGCCATAAAACTACACACTGTGCAATGCGACACGTCATACAATAAGCAGCTTCAGCCGAGCCAAATGTGCTGCTGATCTCCAATAAACCAGAAGGATGTGGCACGGATATGTACCCAGGGCTCGTTCAGCAACATGGACAATGTTTGTTTGTATTTCCAATTAATTCAGAGGGAAAAATGCTTGTTAGCTGCGAAAGGATCTGCTCTTTTCACAGTTTCATTTCTCACAAAAACAAGCTTAAATTTTAAGATGTAAATGAGCAGATCTGAACGACAATCTTGAGATATAAAATTATTGTGAAACTGTACACATTTAAAGGTGAATTTACCCTTTCACACCTGAGGCGTCACCAGTGATGCTTAAACACAAAATCTTTAACATACTGTCATTTTTCAACAGTTAACATAATAATTCCAGCAGATCCTTTACAATGTACATGTGCAATATAATTATTACATTGTACAACGTATGGTGTACTTTTTATGTTGTTTGAAAGGAGATTGCGGGCAGCTAAGAAGAATACCACCGCAGATAGGAAAACGGAATCGCTAGCTTCCCGCTACACTGGTGCTTGCTAATGTCGTTATCACTTTCTGACAATCAACAGGTGGTAACAGTAACTCCGCCCCCACTATCCTGTTCTATTTTTCTTTGGACTTACAACGGATGATGGCCCTCAAGAGGTATGGGTCGGTACTGTTTAATGCACGTGTTAAAGTTAAGACCCAGGGGCCGGATCCGGCCCTCCAGGTAATTCTATCCGGCCCTCCAGATCATTTTATTTTATTGTTATTAATTACCCGATGTTATCTTGCGCTCATTTCTAACTCGTAAAATTTTGACCGAATATATTTTAATGGAGAGTAAAATATTGAAAGTTATTTAAGGTTTAAGTTGATTTATTCTGGAATAATATTCCTGCTTTTTATTGTTCATAATTATCTTAAAAAGTTACAGTTTAAAGTTTACAAAATTGGTATTATGCTAGCTTTTTTGATTACTTTGGCATTTACTAAGATTTTTTAGGCTAATTTGGAGTTTAGCTAATATTTCAGCTACATGTTAGCTTTTTGGGCTAGTTTTGGGCTAGTATCATTTTCAGCATCTTCAGCTATCAGCACTAGCATCTTCAGTGGCCAAATTCAGCTTACAGCATTCACACTAGCATTATCACAGGTAATGCTTTATATGTAGTTCATAATTATGTTAAAAAGTTACAGTTTTAAAGTTTTAAAAATTTGGTGTAAGCGTGTTCAATGTTTATCCTGTTCAGCCGTGACCTCAGGTGTGATTTGGATTTTGGTCCCTTGTGCGATTGAGTTTGACACCCCTGGTTAAATGGGTACATTTAACAATGGAAAGGCTCAAAATACCGGATTCAACTGGACCATACTGGACTGCTCAGTGGAAACGAGGCCTAAACACCCACACTAGATTCAGCTCATTGCACCTTCTGGGAAATAAACCCTGGTTTCCCATTCTCCAGTCCTGCATGTACCCAACTGAGTTGTCCAGCTGGTGGACTTTAAAAAATGTGCTGGTTTTACAATGTTTTTCCCTTTTAAATGGCCATGTTCTCTGATGTCACAGGAAGAAGACCCTGCTTCAGATCCCGTCTGGGTCTTGCCTGTGTGTTTGCATGTTCTCCTTGTGCATGTGTACGTTCTCTCTGGGAAAAGTCTAAAAACAAGCTTCATGGTTTCATTCATCATTCTTAACTGTCTCTAGGTATGAATGGAAGTATGTGTGGCTGACAGTATATGGCCCTGCGACGGACAGGCAAACTGTCCAGGGTTTACCTGTTCTTCATCAGCTATCTTCTACAGTAGCTGGGATAGGCTCCAGCATCCCTGCAACCCCAAAAGGGTTTAAGTGGGTTTAGAAAATGGATGGATAAACAGATTATAAAGGGTGTAAAAATGTGAGAATTTGATAGCTCACATTCATACAAACAAGTTTAATTTCAAAACAGCAAAATTAAACGACAAAAGGAAAGAAACAAATCTCATTATGATTCAGACATTATGACCTGATGCTTAACTCTTATTTTGCAATTGTATTTTACTTTAACCAGCTTCTGGCATCTTTACTTATGTTGACTGTGTCCAAGTAGGCACTAAAGTAACTGTAAAGATTGTGGAGAACTTTTGCTAGAAGATAAAACCCATAAATGTGAATCTTTTGTCAGAAGGGCTCAGCTGATGGGAATAACCAAACATGCAGAGGCATGCTGAGCCAATATAATACCCCTACAATATATGGGTGGCTGTGGTGCAGTGGTAGGGTGGCCCACCTTTGATCGGAAGATTGCAGGTTTGATTCCTGCCTTGTCCGCCCATGTGCTGGAGTTCAAGACACTGAACCACTAATCCACCCTGCCCCTGGTGGAAGGTTGGCACCTGTGTTTGACATCGGAGTGTGACTGTAAAGTACCTTGGGTCTTCAAGGAAGGTAGAAAAGCATCATACAAGTATACACCGTGTCCCAAAATTTACTGAATTATTTTTGAGTTTGGTCCAACACAGTAATAGGTCGTGTCAGAACTATGCTGATGACTTTCTGTAACCGGAGACTGTTCCTTTAACCAACTGAACCAATAGATACGGTCCAGTTTTCTTAAGCAAAAAACAAAACTACCGTAAAGTTTTTGCTATAATAACATAACGTCACAGATCGGGTTATGTTAGTCATTTGTGTAGCAGGCATTTGGTGACCCTCCTGGTGTCCCAGGTGTCTGTTGGTTTTGTGTGTGTCATGCTTCAAGTGTTCATGGAACGATTTTGTGGAATCTGGCCCTCCGGCATTTGGGTCCTGGATGTTCTCTGTCACAAATTAAGGAAATGTCGAACATTTAGTTTAATTTAGACAGAGCTTTGATAAAAATCAAAAAGAAAATGATTGTTTGATCAACTTCTGTAAGGTTTCATAACCAAACAAAAAATCTTATATTTAAACTAAATTTTAATGTGATTTTACAGCTTTGTATGGCGCATGCCAGACTACTGTATCAGTTGTCTGCCTCAGTGTTATTCAAACAGTGTGCAGCGGTATGCTACTGTGCCATGAAAGATGTGTGTTATGGAAAATGATTCAATTTCACCTAATTGATCCAAAAAACATTTAGCATTGACTGTACATCAGCTCTGTGTTCATCCACACTGTACCAGGTCTCACACAGACTAGCCATATTAGAGAAATAAAATACTTTTTTCTTCATGTTTATATTTAGGAAATGTTCATAAGAGTGACTTTAAATTGTAAATACTGCGAAATATAATTTTGTTTTATTTTACATTTTCAGTTGCTCGTTTGCCTTATCCTTTTTTCTTAAGGAAAAACTGAACCTTGACTTAAAAAAGGTAAGAAAAATACAGATCTACCTGATCTGTCTGGACTGCTACAAAACTATCTTCTGCAGATGAAGACATTAAAACTACATGAACGGGGCTGAAATAAAAGAAAAAAATAAAGAAATGAAGTAATGCTTGCCATTCACAAGCCACAGTGGGTGTGGTATGAGTATGATCTCCTTTTGAATGAATCTCTATTGTTCACATGCCTGATGCAGATAGTATCAACGGCCTTCAAAGGATTTTGATTTCTAAGAAATGATACCCCACGCGGTGAATTTCCTTGGTTCATACATCATACATCACTGCAGAGCCCATGATCACAGATTCTGTCTTGGATTATCTCTCTGGCAGAAACTGAGCCAACATCACAGAGGCACTGACTGTGCATTTACCATGTGCAGAAATGCATATTTATGCATTTTACATTCTGCATCCTGTTTATCCCTGGCCTCAAGTTGTTCCCATTTAACGCTTGGTCCCCACTCTTCACAGCGGATTCTGCCACTCAGCCGGGGTGATACTATGCAACTCAAGTGTTACCACACAGAAATATGTGTCAGTACTGGGGATGCCTAGCGGGAGGTGTGGAGGAGGTGCGAGGGATTTTTAATGTGACAATTCCTGAAAGAAAACCCCACTGACCCAGTGTGAGACAGAAGCTTGCTGCCACACACCCGGGTAAGGATTTCCTCATTCAGCTTCAACTCTCGTTAGTTCTATACATTTGATACATTTGTAATACAAACAATATATATCTCTTCTTCTTCTTTTCCTTTGGGCTTTTCCCTTCAGGGGTCGCCACAGCGAATCAGTTTCCTCCATCTAAGCCTGTCTTCAGCATCCTCCACTCTAGCACCAGCCACCTTCATGTCTTCAAATATGCGAATCAGACCTATAAACAATATATATCTGATGAGTGAAAACAAAATCTAATGTGCAAAAAGTCAATGATTTTACCAGATTCAAATTGAATTAAATCCCAATGAATCACATTTTAGATGTTTATGTGCCCTTTCAAGGCAGAAGTAAATAGTTGGTTAAAATAATGTTCATTTGTATTTTTATGAAGTTCATAAACAGAGCTGTGGCGTATTTTTCTCCTTTTAGTGATGAGAAATAAACATGAACTCCATCTGAGCTGTAAATGCAGAGAAAATGTCTGAAAATAAACCCTTAGAGGCCCTTTAGTGTAGTGATACAAATATATCCAACATGTTTCAGGTGATTATAGCTGCGTCTGTGCCTTCCAACCACGTGAAACAGTTACAGATGCAGTCAGTTTGATTCTCTATTGTACCCTGTTGTCTTCATTTTATACAGTCAAAGGTAGAGACTGAGGGCTGGATTCCTGCTCCTTTTCTGGCATGTTCTAATGACTGGACGCACCTGATCCAGGTAATCAGGCAGGAGTTAGGCATTGATATGTAGTAAACATACAGGCACACCGACCCCTGAGGCCTGTAGTTCTCGTCCTTGGTTTAACTTCATGAATGTTTTGAATTGATTCCTAGAAGCTGTGAAATCATTAAGCAGGAATGCATCAAACTTAAAAATCCAAACTTCTGTTGTTCTGTCTTTATGGATTACACATAAAGTAAAAAAAAAGCAACTCAAAAGATCTGAGTTTTTAATTTCAGCTTGTGTATGTGTATTATTGTCTCAATATCTGTGTTTCCATGTGCAAAACGTCCTTGATCAGATCAAAGATCAGATTAGAATAGAACTGTGAATATGAACCTGAAAAACTTCATCTGATTGTAACAAACCTTTCCATGCGCCACACGGTTGATCAGAATAAATCATGTTGACATGCGCAGAACTGTCTAAAATACCGGAAATAGTCGTAGAAGAAGAAATAATGAGTTCTGTTGTAAACAATCAAAGATCATGTATAGAGCGAGATGATCCACTGAACGTGCTTTCATTATTATTAATAGTATTTGTAAGAGCCTGGTCGATCATAATTTTCTAAATCCGTGCAGTAATGTGCATATTGCCTGCATGTAAATATGTGGGAATAAGATCAGCCTTTATTCTGTTTGGATGTGATTAGAAACATGAATTCATGTGATTTTTACACGGTTTCTCAGGACTGTTTGGTGCTCGGAGCGGCATTTCCGCATTCAAAAGCCGCCTCGTACCGTCCTGAAGCCGCTCGGAGAGACAGTTCTCCCGGGAGACACGGTTCTCCAGAATCCGGCGGGTCTCTCGTGCAGATCACAAAGTAACAAAGCAAGGTACTGTATAGATTGTGGAGTTCTCCAACTCCTCCAACTGTGTCCCGTCTCCGATATCTACTGGTTCTAAGAGGTGTTTGTTACTTTACACCTCAGTCTCTAACAGTGACTGGGTTCCTTTAAGACACGCCCCCATTACCCTGCACTCCCTCCCCACCCTTCAGGTCGTGCACAGTTGGGCAGATGCTGGATGACTGTGGTATATGTGCTGTGATCCAGTGTAGCAATGGCCAAGAAAGGCTCCTTGGATTTAGTGTTTGGGGTGGATTCTAAACGTATCTGAGAATGGTGCAGGCAGGTGGGTGATGCTGAGAAGACGGCTGCAGAAAAAGGATTAAACGATTTAATGGTAGAGGTGCAAAAAAGCGAGCGACAAATCAGGAGAACTGGTTGTACATGGATTATTGAGCAAAGACAGAAAGGTGCACATGTCTCCAGGAAAATGATTCACATGAAAGCAAAGAGGATTTTTGATACAGAGACTGATGACGCTTCAAAGAGGAAAGAAGCGTTCACAGCCAGTGCTACTCAGAACAATGTTCTCATCATTTCAATAGATCCTGAAATGTTCATCTGCTGTTTTTGTCTGCATTTCTTGACCAAATTTTACTGCAAAAAATGAACCCATTAGCATCCCCATTCTGTCTGTGATGGAATAAACATCGATCTGCAGTAAACGGCGGTCTGATATAAACATCGATCTGTAGTAAACGCCGGTCTGCGGACACATTTAATAAACACCCGGGATACTTAAGGCAGATACACAATATGTACATCTGTCTCTGCCAAAATGTGAATGTTTGTTTCCAGATGAAATGCAGACACGCTGCTGAGTCTAGGTTGATGTAGAATAGAATAGAATAGAATAGAATAGAATAGAATAGAATAGAATAGAATAGAATAGAATAGAATAGAATAGAATAGAATAGAATATAAAATACTTTATTAATCCCTTTGGAGGTCCTCAGGGAAATTCAAGTACCAGCGTCCGTACAGAAGTAAAATACAAAATAAGTAAAATAGAATAACAAAATAAAGTAAAATAAAATAGAACAGCAAAATAAAGTAAAATAGACTGAATATAAAGTAAAATAGACTTAATATAGCTAAATATGCAATAGAAAAAATTATAAATAATGCAGAAAAACAACATTGCACAATACCCTGAGTGTTTGTACATATTGCACTGGTAAGTATTGTTAAGAGTATTGCACATGTCTTATTGCTTGTGTGATGTTTGATGTTACAGGCTGCTATGCCCCTCCCCTCTTGACCCTCCATCTTCCCCTCCTGCCGAATGCAGAGTTGTACAGCTTGATGGCTCGGGGGACAAAGGAGTCTCTGAGTCTGTTGGTCCTGCTCTTAGCTAGGAGCAGCCTGTTGCTGCTCATCCTTCTCTGTTCCCCGATGACAGAGTGCAGAGGGTGACTGGTGTTGTCCATTATAGCCAGCAGTTTGTTAAGTGACCTCCTCTCTGCTACTGTCACCAGGGGGTCCAGCTTCATCCCGACCACAGAGCCCGCACGCCTGATCAGTTTGTCCAGTCTGTTAGCACTCCTCTTTGTCAGGTTGCCCCCCCCAGCAGACCACGGCATAGAAGAGAGTGCTGGCCACCACAGACTGGTAGAACATCCACAGGAGCTTCTTGCAGATGTTGAAGGATCCCAGTCTCGGTAGGAAGTACAGACGGCTCTGGCCCTTCTTGTACAGGTGGTCTGTAATTCTCCTAAGTCTTGTTGTCCAGCCACAACCCGAGGTACTTGTAGTCGTCTACAATCTCCACCTCATCGCCTCTGATGGTCACAGGTTGTGGTTGTGGGCTGGACTTCCTGAAGTCGATGACCAGCTCCTTGGTCTTCGAGGTGTTAAGCTGGAGATGGTTCATCTGACTCCAGGAGACGAAGTCACTGATTAGACTCCTGTACTCGTCCTCCCCGTCGTCTCTGATACACCCCACAATTCTGAGTCGTCAGCAAACTTCTGAATGTGACACAGCTCCGAGGTGTAGAAGAAGTCTGAGGTGTAGAGGGTGAAGAGGAGGGGGGCCAGCACCGTCCCCTGGGGTGCTCCTGTGCTGCTGATGATGGTGTCTGAGGTGATGCCCCGTAGTCTGACGTACTGCGGTCTCTCCGTGAGGTAGTCAGCAATCCAGGACACCAAGCAGGGCTCCACTTGCATCTCCCTCAGTTTGTCCAGTAGCATCGGTGGCTGGATCGTGTTGAAGGCACTAGAGAAGTCCAAGAAGAGGATCCTCACTGTGCCACTCCCCTGATCCAGATGAGCTTGGACTCGATGCAGGAGGTAGAGGATGGCATCATCCACCCCCACACCTGCTCGGTAGGCAAACTGCAGGGGGTCCTGAGCCTGTTGCACCTGAGGCTTGAGGATGTTGAGGAAGAGTCGCTCCAGAGTCTTCATCAGCTGGGATGTGAGCGCCACCGGTCTGTAGTCGTTCAGCTCACCAGGACGGCTTTTCTTGGGAACTGGAACGATGCACGATGTTTTCCACATGGAGGGCACCCTTCCCAGCTGCAGACTCAGATTGTAAACATGCTGGAGTGGCTCCCCAAGTTCAGCAGCACATGTCTTGAGGAGACGGGGGGGCAGTCTATCAGGGCCGGCTGCTTTTCTTGGGTGAAGCTTCTTCAGTTCTCCCCTCACCTGGTCAGCTGTTATTTGGGGGAGATGTTGAGAAGGGGGAAGGGGTGGTGGAGGCTGCACAGGGGATGAAGTCAGTGAAGGTGAGTCCTGTGGTGGGGGAGGGGGGACATGTCATGAAATGGGCGGCGCCCATAAGGAGCGAAACGAGGAGCCTCAGAGATAGTCGTTTTACTTCCTGGTTGGAAAATGCTCATGAAAAAAAAAAACCTTATTTAATAAACAATTAGTTTTTTAGTGTTCCAAAGGTAATAAATGATCATATATATGGATATAGTTCACTCTGAAAGGCTTAAGAAAATCATGGTATGGCCCCTTTATGTTTAATGTGTCCAAATGTTTGTATCAAACATCTTTAACGGAGAAATATTTTTCAATAAAAGTTGTTTTAGGCAGACACAATCAAAATCATTTTGCAGGATAAGCACAGTCAGACAGTAACAGAGCCATCATTATTAATTTGATCTCAGAAATAAAAGTTTCTTTTTGAGTAAGTTCATAACGGAATAATATCAATCAATCAATCAGTCAAATCCTTTATTACTCTCACAATGGGGAAATTCACTCAGTGGTGGGCAGCAGCCGCTGGACGGCGCTCTATCGCCCAGAAAAAGACACATGAGGGTACAGGAAAGGAAAGATGTCAAAAATCAATCTTCACCCCGTGTCGCAGGAGGGCGGCATGAGTTAAAGTACAAGCAAAAATACATCAATATTGAAGCACATTAATTTCACGAGACAAAAAGGTCCACAAACTGACTCCCACACGTCCAGCCTGGTGGCAGCCGTGCGCGGTCGCACAGTGCTCTAAGGCACAGTCGGGGGGGGAGAAAGAGTCACCAAGGCGTTGCAGGGGAGGAATGCAGGTTTCCATGACAACGGGCTCAGTTTCTCACACCTTCAGCAGATTGTTTTGGTACAGTCGGGGGGGTTCCTGATTAGAGATGTTTGTTTACTCACAGACAGACACAGCTTCTGTCTGCCTGCTGAAGTCCAGGTGCTGCGTTATGGCGGAGAAATTCACAGATCTGGCCAATTTTCTTGATTCCCTCCAAGTCGAGCCGACACTCGCTCCATGATGGTTTCCAGCCTTCCAAGGGAGACTTCGATGCGATACACGCGGGCAGACAGAGCATCGATCTTGGCCTCCAGTCCATTCAATTTATCAGTCTGAGTCTGTACGTCACTCTGCGTCCCAGCGCAAAGCACTCCCAGTTAGGGTTGGGCACCGAAGTTCGGTTCCAAGTAGGAACCGTTATGATTTGCGCGGTTCTACCGAAACCGAAAGATGCGGCTGCAAACGGTGCCGGATTTCGGTTCCAAAGTTCATTGAAGTTTCATTTGTCTGTGGACATGTCAATCACTTGTACTCCCTTCTGATTTTTTACGATTCAGCCTATCTATTTACTTTCTTGTGTTCGTGGGCGGGCTCATATAAAACTGCCGAGATGGTCGGCTTCCGCAACGTCGGTGGGCGGGACTTTCGCTGTGAATAGTGGAGTTTCCGCAATTTTTAAACAACGCTGGAGCCCCATCCCAAAATGAAACAATGAATCGTTTCCTCCTTGTTGGGCTGCTAATAGCAGAAAGCTCGGCTCGGCTCCGCCCACCACCACAGCGGGTCGTCATCATCTGCTGCGCTTTGCAGCCGTGTGATTGACATTTATCTTCCGCCTTATTTTATTGAAATAAAATATTGCTTTTGCCCAAAAACAACTGCAAATAAATACCACATTCCTGATTTAATTTAATAAAATGTCAGGCTAAAATTTCAAGGACGTTTAAGTTTATTTAAGACGGAGTTTTATATTATGCTTTATATTACGTGCGCACAGCTGCACGGCAGGAGGGAGTCTGCGCTTGTTTGAAGCCGTTCTGCTTTGGGTTTAGGAAGATAAAGACATTATTTTTTATTACTGAAGTACCGCAATAAGCACCAAAAGGGAACCGAAACCGAAACCAAAGAACCGCGGTAGAACCGGAACCGCATCAGATCCCATCGGTGCCCAACCCTACTCCCAGTCCGCCCTTGTCTGAGAGCCACTTCGCCACATTCCGGTACATCCAGGTTCCACCAGTTCCAATCAGCAGAAAGCCGGAGACCAGTAATTCAATGATGTAAACATCTTCAACATCTTCCAGAGAGAGTTGCGACAGGCAGAAAATTCTCCATTTGCCCCAAGGATCATTCACATATCCAGCCGCAGACGTGCCCCCTGGGCAGACAGAAGTTAACTGTCTATAGATAATGTACACTTTCAATCTCTTCGTTAATTGTAATATAAATTCATTTGTTAATAAAATACACCGTTTTTAAAGATAATCCTGGTATTTAGCAGATCAATGAAAACTATTCCCAATTTTTTTTTAAATAATATGTTGTGTTTTTTTTAACTGAGTCAACAGTAATGAATCCATCTATCTGTTTTTTATGTTTTTTTTTTAGCAAATTTTTAACAGCGTCTTAGGAAAATGGATTCCATTAAAGATCCAATGACTTTGTAGCCCTGCCTTTAAACACCATGCGTATGAGTTTTGACTCTGTTTTACTGGCTCTTGTTAAATGCTTTCAATCTTAAATGAGGCTGGACAGTTCCTATGTTACTTTGGAGAAAATCCAAAATATCTCAAACTGACTGTGCAGGTCTGGATGTCAGTTTAGGAGAGTCAGCTGTTTAGAACTCCAGATGCTGTCTTCACTGTCTGACGGTGGAGGGACTCCGCTCGTCTCCGCCTCAGCTGACACTGATTGATACAAATCCTGCTACACCCTCACACACTTTCGGCAATTTTGCACTTCATGAATGGAAAGATAACAAGCAAGAAACAAATCTGTGGCAATCAGCAAATGTTTTCTTCTAGATTAAATAGTATTTCCTGAAAATGTGTTGTGAGATATTTGCAGCTCCTCTACATGTGAATGGATGGAGTACAGAAATATGACATTGCTGTCACACACACAAAGCCACACTTGACAAATAGGCTTGCTGAA
>NC_050526.1:8349243-8369418 GCF_002922805.2 Oryzias melastigma | reverse complement strand
CTTTAACCACACCAGTATCAGATAGAGCTAAGGGGACAAGACAGATGCAATGGTGCAAATCCAAACGTGCTTCATGCGGCGTTGGCCGTCTTTCTTCATAACAGGAGAACAACAAAAAATGGCCCCTAAGTTCCAGAGGTGGCTCATATTATTGTCATGTCGCCTCGAAACATTTGGCTTTATAAAGCACAAATCTTCACATATTTATATCCTCTTAGTCAGATTACTTACTCGACATCAGTTTAAATACCTGGAGTCACACCACATTATGTCAGGGATCAGAGACAGAACAGACAAAAACAGGCAAGACACCAAGAGACAGCGTCCAGATGTGAAGCAGAAGGTAAGGACTGATTTAAAATCAAGAGGCACCAGACTGAAGAGGATTAAAGTTTGAGTGGAAAATGCAGTGAAATCAATTTGTGATTTCCTCTTACCTGTGGTGCACTATGTACGTGATGATGGAGGCAAAGAGGCAGAGCAACATGACGGCCGTGCAGGCATACACCACCGGGTGCAGAAACTCCCCAGGGTAGGGGGGGAATGACAGCACCTTCTTCAGATCCTGAGATGCCAAAAGAGAAACAAAATCAGATATTAGAAATAAGTACCCCAAAACACTCAATGATAGAAATTGTCTGCAATGTGTTTCTGAAAATCAGCCCTTAGATGGAAATAATGAGCCTTCAATGTGTGAAGCCACAATAAACTGAGCAGATCAGATCTGCTCGCAAAATACAAAAGAATCTTAAGGAAATGTGCCAGAGCTGGAAATCTAATCACATCACCATAAGAGAGTAACAAGGCTGTCAGTGCCACAGTCTTCCCGGTGCATTTACAGTTTTGCATTTCAGGCATTTAGGAAAAGCAACTGAAAGTAACAATAGCACAAGCTTCCAAGTCCATCAGGATTTAAAGCAATCCAAAAATAGAGTTCCTGCTCAGTGGAATTAAAAAAAAAGAAATGTATTGCTTTTGTTATACTAAATTTCCTGTAAATGTCAAAATGAGTTGCTCTGTAATAATCTACGGTACATAAAGTTAATTGAGAATCTCCCGTGGCATCAGCCTCCCATTCTGCAACAGAAACAGTGAAGTCAGCCTACTTTAATTCAGCAGTTTATCTGAAGGACACAGGCTTGCTGTACACTAAACATGAATTCATTGCGTTCCCTCCCCGAGCACTGGAGCTCAGAGGCTCCGTGGTGCTCTGTGGTGCTCTGCAGGTGCAATGCCAAAAGTCATGCCATGATTTAAAGGGCCGTCATGACGGTGTCGCTAAATAAAGTGCACCTTATCTCCATAACCCCGCCAGCTCAAAGCCAGTCGGTGTCTGAGAGGCTGATCCACACGCTGTCAGGATCTGTCATTGTCTCTCGTCTCACCCAGCGGGATATTCTGCTGCCGTGTTTGTCGAAGGGCTGATGAGTCTGTCTGCAACTAGGAGGGGTCGTGACCTGAAACTGAGCATTTAAAAGCACAGTTGTAAAGTAGCTTTGTGTGCCGAATCGTAAAGACACGGGAGAGAGGTCTGCAGTGGAAGAGGTGCTCTGTCAAGCCCTTCACTGAGTGTAACAGAGAGTGTGCAACAGCTGAAGAACGGTACTACTTCAGTGTAGGATGAGTTCAAATCAAAATTAAAGAATCAGACTGAAAAACCTGCATTGAAACCTAAAACTGCACATCTCTTTTGATGCGTCTCCATTTTGACCAAATGTCATTTCTCCTCTACAAGACTGTCAGCACTTATGAAGATTACAATGAAAGTATTTCCTCATGTCTCTTACAACTCGATTACATTACATTACATTAAATATTTGTAGAATGTGCACTCACAGCACAGTTTACCATTATATAGGTTTTAATTGAACGTTCCTGGAAAACGTGTCATCATGGAGACACCATATGTTTCTATGAAATCTTAATGGCATTTCCTGCATTAATGCTTCCAGCTATGAAGTTAATTAACAAAATGACAAATTAACTGTGTCAAGAGCTGTGATCCCAGATGCCAACAAGCTCAAGGAGCTTAATGCCCCCCCCCCCCCTTTTTTTTTTTTTTTTTTTCTAAATTGCTTTTAAGAAGTGCTTTCAATGTGGATTTATATTGTGGAGCTGAGAAAATGTTTCAAAACACATTTCCCTTCCTTACAAACTGTTTAATCTAGTCAGTTCAATTCATTGGTTTATTGAAGGGAAGATTGAGAACTCTGTTGTCCTCAATGTGGCACTAACAACAGTTTTACATTTCTCATGAATATGTGACAGATCATGATGAAGAAAACTAGATTAGCATTTTTTGTGATAATGTTAGTGTGGAAGTGATCATGAAAAATGAGACAGTGTGTTTAAAATGCTGAAGCAATTAGCTTAATGCTAACGTAGCTGAAAAGCAGATGTTTGCTACAGCAAGGAAGGAAAGGCTTGCTAAAAATACTGAGGTAATTGTAATATTGCTAAAGCAATTAAAGCATTGAAGATTCCTTAAAGCAAAAATGTGTAAAAAAAATTGAAGTCTTTAAAGCATGAAAAGAACTTGAAAATAACAAAAAAAGATCCTAAAACGTCCCAGTTAGTTGTGAAATTAGCTTAAAACCAATGCTAAAAACAACTAAATAATGCCTAACTGTATCTATTGTTTTTAAGTAATCCATAAAAGGATGTGCATGTGAACTGGTGTGTTAAAATGAGCAACACTTAAATAGACCTAACATGTATGTATGATTAGAATAATAAAGGTCAGAAGTAGAGAAATCCAGCAACATAAACTGTATTTCTCTCAAAAGGCCTCTAGCATCCATAATCAACTTTTGGAGCTTTTAAGTGTATTATGATGCTTATTCCTCACTATAAACAACCCCAAAGCGGTATTTTGATCCATTCACACATATTGGAGAATTCCTCTAAAACCTGCACTCTCAGCACTAGGCCCTTCCCACCCACAAAAACGAGTGGTTTTTGTGAGCTTACGTCATAAAAAGAGAACCAGTCCCTTTCAGAAAGAGTCTGCACCGCCAGCACAAACACACACACTTTCTCCGCAGAGGTAGCATTGATCAGCTAGCTTCGCGAGCACAGTCGTTTAGCACCGGCTGTCTGAGCTATTTGTGTTGTAACGATAACCAAGAAACGCTCTTTTGATTTAGTGCTTAAACTTCATGCGGTAGCATCCATCAAAAAACGCTCAGGTGAGGAATCTGCACGACATTTTGGGGTGGTTCCTAAACAAATTAGAGAATGATGCAAGGGGATTTTGGGAAGGCAGCTGCAGAAAGGGAGCAGACTATTTCCTGGTGGAAAAAGACAAATCAGGAGAACTGGTCTGAACATGGATTATTGAGCAAAGACGGAAAGGTGCACATGTCTCCAGGAAAATGATTCACATGAAGGCAAAAAGGGTTTTTGATACAGAGACTCATGATGCTTCAAAGAGAAAAGAAACTTTCACAGCCAGTGTTAATCAGAGCAATGTTCACATCATTTTAGTGAATCCTAGAATGTTCATCTGGTGTTGTCCCCATTTCTTGACAGAATTTTACCACAAAATGAACCCATTAGCCAAATTTTGGGGAAAAATGCCAGTGACACTTTAGGCAGATACACAGTATGTATATCTATATTTGAAAAGAATTAGATGTTTTTCAAGTGGGAGAAAATCAGACACATTGCTGAGGCTGGCTCAAGGATGACGTCATGAAATGGGTTGTAAACACAAGGAGGGAAAGGAGGAGCGTCAGAGATTGAAGCGTGAAAAGAGTTCATAAAAGAACTCAGAAATAATGAACGAATCGTTTAAAACTCACGAGTCACTGACTCGAGAATCATGAGTCATCTCTCCCCACTGACTCATTAACTGACTCATTTCCTTCCACTACTAACAATTTACACTTGTATAAAAATATCCAGCTTATCAATGTAAAAAACGTCGCATCAGCCAATCAGAAACTCAGCTTTGGGAACGTAATGTTTTCAGTGACCAGATCAGCAGGTAAAATACCAATCCAATACGAGCGTTTTGTCCTGTCGCTCATAACTGAGCGATTAACCTCGTTTCCAGCTGAATCATATGAGTGATGATTCATAAGTCATGACTCAGAGCTCACCAGATATCCGAACAGCGCCTCGCTTTGAGCTGAATTATGAGTCAGGACTCATGACTGACCGGATCACTGAAGGAGCAGCCTATGAGTCAGGACTCAGAGCTCACTGAAGAGCACTCGTTTCAGACTGAATCATGAGTCACAACTCATAACTCTGACCAATCGCTGAGCAGTTTGTCTCGTTTGGAGGTGAATTGTTCGAGAGAATAACTCAGCAGCTCAGCCTCGCTTCGAGCTTGTAGGAATCCATGGAGCTGCAGCTTTAGCTTATCTTATCTTATCTTATCTTATCTTATCTTAGCTTAGCTTAGCTTAGCTTTAGCTTATCAGCCTGTTTTACCAGGAGGGGCTGCTTCCTCTGCTCAACTGCTGCTTTTCTCTGATTGTCTGCCACCATATTATTAAACTTGTCTTGCAAGCAAATTAAAGAAAATTGATCATATCCACCACTTTTTAAAACATAAACTAACCTTGGTATCCAGTATGCTAATTTCATTGCTCCAATAATATAATAAAAGTATAAAACTCATAGAAACTCAGTTGATTTCTGCCTTTTATTTAGATTATAAGAATATTTTCCTTCATTTGCGTTTATATATTTTTATTTTCTTTGTCCAGAAATTGAATTTGAGTTATTAAGACATGAAAATTCACGTTTCTCATTTGAAATATTTTTTTTTTCTAAACCACAATGGAATAATTTGTTTTAATTTTTAATACCTACTTTAGGAATATGAATAATTTGGACATAACTTGTCTTACTTTGCACTCTCTGGGTAAGTGACTATATGACTCAAATCATTCGATTCACTTTTGAGAGTGACTCATTAGATCTCGAGTCAGTAAAAGGAATCAAGTTTGCCATTATTCATGTGTTTCATAGTGTGCTAAAGGTAATATATAATCGGATGGTTTACTCTGAACAGCTAAAAAACATGGTATAGGCCTTTTAAGAGCAAAGACGCTGTATTAATCTGTTCTTGTATTGAATAACATGTTGTTGCTAAACTCATCAGAAGTGCATAAATTTAACTCTTGTAAAGTGAGCTGCAAATCTCAAACAAACCTGTGGCTCTGTGGCAAAGTTCACTGCCTTAAAAAAATGCCCAGCCAGCCATGTTCACGTTTGTTTCCTTTTGACGGGATGTATTTTATGGAGATCAGAACCTTTTGGAAGATTTATAAGAGTGATTTTTCTAATACAATTATATGAAGGTAAAGAAATTTGAGTATTTTTTCTTTTAACATTTAGCATATTTCTAACTTGTATAATTTTGACAAAATATATATTTTATGGGGGCTGCACGGTGGTGCAGTGGTTAGCGCTCTTGCCTCACAGCGAGAAGGGTCCGGTTCGAATCCCAGCTGGGGGATTTGGGACCTTTCTGTGTGGAGTTTGCATGTTCTCCCCGTGCATGCGTGGGTTTTCACCGGGGACTCCGGCTTCCTCCCACCGTCCAAAAACATGCTTCATAGGTTCATTGGTGACTCTAAATTGCCCCTAGGTGTGTCTGTGAGAGTGGATGTGTGTGTGATTGAGGGCCTGTGACAGACTGGCGACCTGTCCAGGGTGTACCCCGCCTTCGCCCTTCAGTGGCCGGGATAGGCTCCGGCACCCCCGCGACCCCGAAAGGGACGAAGCGGTCAAGAAGATGGATGGATGGATATATTTTATGGAGAGTAAAATATTGAAAGTTATTTAAGATTTAAGTTGATTTTTTCTGGGAATAATATTCTTGCCTGTTTTTACTCATATTTGTGTTAAGAGTTTGGTTTTTAAAGTTTTAAAGATTTAGTTTTAGTGTGTTTGGTAAATGTTTATCCTGTTCGGCCCTTAACCGGAGGCGTGTTTTGGATTTTGTGATTGAGTCTGACACCCCTGCTTAAAAGGAATCCCAACCCTTTGGACAACAACGTCTGCTGGTTTCATGTCTTCAGAGTCAAGTTTGTTTTCAAAATCATAACTAAAAGACAAGATTTGCAAAGAAAAGTTGAGAAAAGTTAGTCTCTGACTTGGAGTTTTAGCGAAAAAGTGTTTGCTCATTTCAGTTGAAAATGGGGAATTTGAAAGTTCATTTTTAACTAAGTTTAAAAAGAGTCTTGGTCTAATACTTGAAAAATGAAAGAGATATGAAATTGAAACTTTCAAGCACCAATTTCCTGAAAGAGCTGAATGTTTTGATAGTCGAATGGTTAAACTGGTGAAAGGGTTGAAGAGTTATGGACCTCCAAAAAACACAGGGAAAGTGTAAAAAGACTCCTTCAAAGAATTCACACAGTTATTGGAAGGAACATTTTTTCACCTTTAAAGTCAACCATGTAAAGTGCAAATAAACATCTCAGCTAAGTGATAAAAGATGTGTTCTGTTTGTCGTTTAGTGTTAAGTATATTTTGGCAGACTTCACAGTGTTATTAAAGCAGTTTGTTGTCTATCAGAGTAATGAGACTGCAAGCTATAAAACTAAACATAAAGCTGAAAGATGTTCATCAAGGCTGTAAAGCAGAGTCTTCATCAGGACGGTTTGACAGTGGAGGACAAGATAAGCCATCTATTTATTCTATTGCTAAAAGTGAAATATGAATAGAAGCATTATTATTTCCAGAGGAACAATTCATTTTAAACTCTATCAGAGGATTATTCATCTTGATATGTGCTGTTTAACTGCGCAGACATACGTGACATTACAGCTTGTAATTCAGAGAAATTGAATTAGAGCCAAACAATAAGCAGAGATTTAGACCACAAAATGAAATTGAGATCAACTGAACATAGTATATAGATTAATGCACATAATATATGGGTAATGATATAATCCATCCAGCTGTATTTATGTCTTACAGTTTACTGTGAAATGCACTTGAGTAGCAATCAGAGAAAATTCTGTAGGATATTATAGAACTGGTACTAGGATTGTTTGAAAGCAGAAGGGCCAGATGTTGGGCTGAAAACAAATGAATTATGTTACTTGAAAAGCATAGTCTAGAAACAAATATGTAAAAAACTTTTACAGGATTTTACATTTTTTCAAGTGTAACAATGTGATTCGAAAAGATTTATGACAGTAAACATTTGGTTTTCGTCTGATAAAACTAAATGAACTCTGATGCTAGAAATGAACTAAAGCAGCTTGGGAAAATTAACAGCTGCTGCTGGAGATACCAGTAGAGTGTATATGAGAACTGGACTGAGCTAGTGTGATGTCACCCATGGTAAATACTTCTGGCTCCAACCAAATCAACTCAAGTTATTCATGTTTTTTTTTGGCATACTGCCACATTGGAGCAGCAGATGCCATTAGTAAGCACTGCAGTGATGGTCTGAATTGGTCTCAGTCGACATTTCTATGCGACCACTCTCTCCAATAAGAAGAGAGCCTGTTGGAAGGCCACGCCCCTTCCACTTAAAAGTGGACCCGGGAAGATCAAGAATACTTATTCTGACAAATAGAATGACTGAGTAAAGGCAGTTTATTTCTATATAGAAGTCTATGGGATTTTGGCTTCTTGGAACCAGCAGGTACTTCCTGTTTGGAACACCAGAAGGGAGGAGTCACTTAGTCCAGTTCTCTTATACAGTAAATGTGAGACACAGTTAAAAGTAATACGTATATCCAGAAAACACGAAGCGAAAATCATTTACTAAAGTTAAACAGGAAGTAACACTAAAAAACAATTTAAACAAAATACAGATTTTTATGAACCACAAGTGGAAGTCCAAGATAATGAAAAAAAAACATACATGATGATAGGACGTCACAAAAGATCCCCAAAAACGAAAATAAAAAAGACAAAACTAAGCATAAAGGATTAAATGAATTTGGAGAATTTTTTTAAGTAAACATGTCTTCATGGCTGGTTGACAAACATGGCAAAGGACAGCAGCTCCACATTAAACAGCTTTAAGTTTATGGACAGAAGTTCATTGAGTTCAAAGAACACATTGTCATGTTTGCTGAGCAGTGCTGGAACAGCCCTGACGACTGACTTCAATCTTCCCTAAAACAGGTTGTGCTGAGCGAGCTCTATTCAATGTCACCTTTCAGAGTGTAACACATGAGTAAAAAGCACTACTCTCACATAGTACACAAACTGCAGTCTAGAATACATTTGTAAGAATTAATAATTCATAATTCAACAGATTCTGCTCTGATACTTTTCCCAGTGAGGTCAAAACCAAAGTAATGGGCAGTCCACATGCTGGGATTTGTAGCATTTTTACTTCAGAACAGTAATTCCATCCATCCATATTCTAAAACCGCTTTATCCCTTGAGGAGTCATGGGGTTGCTGCAGCCTAACCCAGCTGGGTGAAGGCAGGAGACACACCCATACACGCACATCCACACCCAGGGACAATTTAGAGTAACCAATTCATCTATAAAGCATGTTTTAGGACTATGGGAAGAAGCTGGATTCCCCAGATAAAACTCACACATGAACAGGGAGAACATGCAAACTCCACACAGAAAGGTCACAGCCAGGACTTGAACAGTGGCCTTCCTGCTGTGAGGCAAGAGCGCAAACCATAGCGCCTCTAGCAGCCCACAGTAATTCCAATGAGTCATATTTACTGTTATAAAATATGGAACTGATAAAAAGCCTGACTAAGAGCAGGTTCTTGAACAATAACCTAACTAACCTGACATTGTTGCTTCCCCCAATGTAAAAACAAGCAGGAAAGCTCTGACTCATTGAGAGAATTCTCATACAGAGGAAATATTGAATACTTATTTACTCCTTGAGACAATCTAGTTTGCTGTACTTTTCTGACTGTCATTATTCCATGTGCTGAAATAACATTGTGAGATGGCAATCTAAAAACAAGTTTTTACCAACAAAAAGTAATAAAGAGTTTGCTGAGTAAACAAACATCTCTGAAAAGTTTTTATTACAAAGCTTCAAATGAAACCTGACAGTCACATTTGTTCATGTTGTTTTTGACCTCCATGCAGTTTAACTGATATCAGATGTGAAAAACAAAAAACTTTATCTTTAAAGTTTCACT
Organism: Oryzias melastigma; assembly: GCF_002922805.2. Classification (NCBI taxonomy): domain Eukaryota; kingdom Metazoa; phylum Chordata; class Actinopteri; order Beloniformes; family Adrianichthyidae; genus Oryzias; species Oryzias melastigma. The sequence continues at coordinate 8,360,313 of NC_050526.1, read as the reverse complement.
CCATTCACATTTTGATGCATTTTCAGCATGTTCTCAGTGATCTCTTTATCATAATTCTGCTGTTTTTAGACAAAATCAAACAAAACAAGTGTTTTTTTTAGGATATAGTTTCTGCAGAGCAGAAGAAGTTCATTAGACATTCACCCCTTGAGTTACATATAGAGGAGACTGTTGGCATGGAGTAAGCCCGCCCCCACTTCCCATCTGTTTACATGCTCTCCTACTAGCATACAGCCCCTCACAACCCCAACCTAACAGTACCGGTCCAAAAAAAATGACAAGCAATACTGGAGCTATCCAGGTGTACAGTTAGGATCCAGATTCCAGCTCAGACAAGGACAACAAAGACATTCATGGATTTATTCATTTGTACGTAAGTGGATGCATCAGAATGGAGCGGAGCAGGGAGCTAGTGGCCCAAAGACTGTAGCACCAATGCCACTTCTTTAGGGTTTTTCCAACAACTTTTTTTCGTCTGGTCCTGACTCACAACAATTTGGATTAAGAAATACTAAGAAGTACCATGTTAATTTTTTTATATATATATATATATATTCTCCCTTCTGAGAAAAATTATACAAAAACATGTTACAAAAACACAATTTTCATTGCAGTGGGTCTATAAGCTTGGATTTAAAGTTGGCTCATAATAACTAAGACTGAGACAAAAAAAAAAAAAACATTTTCAGAAGTTAGAAGAAATGTGAAATAGACCCTTGAACTGCTGCTCTGTGACACAAAAGCATTTTATAGGGGAGCAGCATAGTTTGAAAGCTATAGAGGACAAAGCTGGGCTAGAAGATGCACACTCAGCAGAACCTTCTTCTGCACAAATAAAAGTAGAAAAAAAAGCTCAGTGCAGGCGGATGAGCTGGAGGTGATAGAAAACAGTGGGGGAAGAAAAGAGGCGTGAGCTGAGGCTGTCTGTTTCAGCAGAAGGTTCAGCCCAGAGGGAAACGGAGGCAGATGAAAGGCTGCCCCAAACAAATTGTTTGCTGTCTCTTAGAAATCGTGTTTATGCCGCTGGTGTGAAGTGAGGCAAACTTCAGAACCACACTCAGAAGAGAAGGACGCCCAATATACATACCAAGCAATGACCTCAGGTGTAATAGTTTGCTACCTTTGCAGAAAGATGTTATCAGTTACTTAGTTCCTCACACAGCCAGTTGTCCTGGATCTCAGCCTCAGGCTTTCTGTGGACTATGTTCAAGTTAGCTATAGATTTGTCTGTTCGTGCAACAGTGGCAGACAGCGAAGTTACGGTTCCCTTGTTGACCTGCTGTCAGATTGACTGATCGGCATAGCTTAGAGCATGCTCTGAACATCTCCTCCCTCTTGTCCTGTTTCTAGAAACTGATCTCTGCTGGGGACAACAGAAGCCACCTGTGGTTCCTCCACCTGGGCTGTGATCACTATCTTATTACAACAAAGTACTTTATTACTGTCCGTGAGACGGGAAACACAAGCGACTCTGCGACAGCAGTTCAATACAAGACTGCCTTATCACCAAAAAGGATCATTTAACTTAGCCTTTTCCACATTATCACTGGAATATTTGCTTTAAATAAATGACTACTTTAATCTGAGCTCCTCCATTCCCATGCCTAAATCAGATTAATACAGTCAATTACACTCAATCCATAATCTCACAAGAAAACTATGAAACCAGCTACACAAATGTTTAACATCCCCAGTCAAAGAGAATTTATAGGCTCAGTGACTTGATAGAAATGAAGAGCATATCAAAAAAAGTAATACCCAATGCAAAGATTCTTGCTACTTTAAAGTCAAAATGTAAAATCTATTAGCCAATATGTGAGATGCACCCTTGGAAATGTCCCCCCTCTTTTGTCATAATTACTTGGGAATACAGTCTTAGAAATATGAAGAAGAAGTGAAGTAAGAGCAAAAAACAAAATTAAACCCTCCACTGAATTGCCTACAGCTCTCAGCTTCCAGCCTCATCCAGCCTTGTATTTCATCATCCTCGAGTGGCTGTGTCAGTGCAAAAGCGCAAGCGAGAGTACAAATCAGACATGCTGTGGCTGACGGAGAGAGGGAGGCGGGGCTGAAAAACACCTGACTTGACTGTCAGAAAAGCAGCCATGCATCATTAACACAGGTCATCGGTGTCTGATGTACCCTGTGGACTCCCATTGCCACTGCCTGCCTGCCCATTGCTGATGGTTTAGTGCCGGAGCTAAACTTGTCCAGTATCAAACATCAATACACGTCAATAAAATCAAAAAGCAATACAAACGTATGAGGTGCTATGGCTCAAACAATGAAGCCCCACTAAAATATGATTCAGAGACATTTCTTTCCTGCTGAATGCATTTCTTCAAACCTTAAATCATTTTATTAGCTTTAATTTCTCTGGTGCTGCATATTAGAGGTGTTAAATTTAGCTTACGGCCATTGAAGTTTCTATAGGTAAGTTATTCTAGGTGCAGATCTGTGCAGATTCCTAAAGCGTGACCATCAAATGAAAAGGTCGTATGCACTGTTCAACCTTGCAAACTGAGAACAAGATCATAATTCACTGTGGGCAAACCCCCTAAACAGCCGGAACAAAGACACACGACTGCTCCAGACTGCTAGGCTGAAAGAATCAATACTAACAAATGCAAAGGGAGAGGACTCCGATTGAACGTAGTGTAGACACGTTGCAATGACAATACAAAGATTGCTTCTTTTGGCCTTAAGTTTTTCCAGGGGAAAATATACACAACCTAATTTTACAGTCATACATTTGAATCTGCTGTGACCCTTTGAGGTTTCATAACAGATCTATGCAGTTTTACCTCATGTTGGATGTCTTATCATGTAAAACTCCATAAATTACTCATTTCAGGAGTGAGTTCCAAACAGGGAAGTGATAGATTGACGTAGTGTCAGTCTTCACAGTCAGTGTAAGTCCATGAAATCAAAGTAAGACCTCTTAGACCTCTCTGACACCTCTTTCAGGCAAAATCATGCAGTGGGTTATTTTCTTAACGGTACAATAGTGAAAATGCTGTCAGGGGATAAAAATCAGCTAAAAGTCAGGGACATCAATACATCCCATTCTCATTCCCCAACCAGGAACAGGTTGATGAAGCCCAAGCCTTTTTGTGACTGAAGTTGGATTTTTTTTAAACTATTGCATGCAAAATACTTAACCAATTGCATGCTAGGAAGAGCGCCTACATCTTCTTTAAACTAAGCACTACACTTGAGGTTAGAATTTCAATTGTTCCTTGGCAAAATGAGTCAGGGTGAAAGGAAGGAAGGGTTATTCTTCCCTTCAAAAGGAGCTTTATAAAGGAGTTGACTCAAAGCAAAGGAGTTAAGAGAATGCCCATTATCCAAATTTGAAAGTTACACCAGTAGTTGTTTAGACTCAATCTTCTGTTACACTAATTTTTTAAAGACGTTTAGGTTTGTTAGCATTTTCATTACAGCATTGTTCATAATCTGTCTGAGACATTAACGTATTTAAAATCCACGCAAACGTTTACACACCTAATTTCTCTAAGGATTATTCAAAAGATAATGTTTAAAAAAGCATAATATACATTAAGACACTGAAAAAGTTACCATTCATTCTGAGACTTCTTTGCCTTTAGGCTGCTCCTTTGGGCTCACCACAGCAAATTATCTGCCTCTTTCTAACCCACTCCTTCGCATCCCGTATGATCAACAACTACCTTCATGTCCTCCTTTTCTACTTCTATGAACTCCCTCAAAATGTGTGCAAAGTTCAGCATTGTAGACTTGACTTGACCTACATGTAACTCTGGAACGAGTAAAAGGTTACAATGATCTGGGAACAGTGGTGCGACCAGGAGAATCTTAGATACGTGTTGGAACAGGTGAGCACCATGTTCTTAAAGAGTAAACCAAACAGGACAGCGGGAGGCTGACTCCACCCATTGCTGAAATGTGAAAATCTAGTCAGTGGGGTGGGGCTAAGGAACAGGACTGTCACCATTACTGGAGCTTCAGGGCGGCCATGTGATTCCCGCCCATGTGTCGAAGAGACACTGAACCCCACATTGCCTCTGGTGGGAGGTTGGTCCCAGTGTTCAGCAGTGGAGCCGCCATCAGTGTGTGAATGTGTGAATGGGTCTGTGACTGTGAAGCATTTTGGGCCTTCGAGGAGGTAGTGAAGCGCTATACAAGTATACACCATTTACCATCATGACGTGGGACTTCTGAAATGACATGGGACTTCCATGGTTTGACCAATCACAAAATTGGCATGAAGCCCAATGAGGCAAATTTACTTTGTGATATTGGGCTATATAAATAAAATTGAATTGAATTGAATTGAATTCAACTGTATAACCTCATTTCAACCTGCAGGGGCAGCACACAGACAGTTTTAGACCATTATTTTTTGAATTATACAAGTTTGTTTTAAATTGTCAAAAAATTTCAGGGACCAATAGATGGCACTTTTAAAGCTTTTTAAAGCTTTAAATTAACATTTGTTTAATTGATTCATCTAGCTTGCGTTGTTGGAAGTGTTGGGACAGCTGAGTTTTCATACTGAGATCAATAGTTTTATTCCAATCTACTCTGTTTTTGTCTACTCAAAGGCACTTTTAAGTGCTGCAATCGGTTTGGATTATTTTAAGAGCAACCTGAGCACAGAGACGTGAAAAAAAAACTGACATTAACTCGGAAACAAACTCCCGTTTCTGTTGTTTACTGTTAAAACGTGGATGAGTCATGGCTTGCTCCTTGTCTTTGGTTTCTGTGTTGTTTTTATCTGAGGTGTTCTGATTAGGTTGACCTTTCTACGTTCCACATGGGACAGCCTCAGTTTGTTGTCAGAGTATAAGGAAATGATTTCTCTCTTTAGTCTTATGTGTTTTCTCTGTAGAATTTTTAAGTGAGATACTGAGGACTTTTTTAGTTGCTTGTTTTTTCTTCCTGTTTTTTTCCCCACATTTGTATTGACTTTATTTGGTTGATCTATTTTCAATGTGTTCTCAGCAGTCTTTAAGTTTTGATGATGCCATTTTTAGCCAGAGTCAAAAACCATGTGTTGTTTTCTGGGACATAGTTTCTAGTAGGAAGTCCATAGAAGGACTTCATGAGAAATTCACCTTTGAGTTGTGGACAGGACTGTTGGCGAGGAGCTCTCCCCGTCACCCATAACTGAGAGCTCTATGTTTCCAGTCTGTCGCGTCATCCTTACCCTTTTACAGCACCTACCTATCATTACCAGTCCAACACAAACGGCAAGCAATACTGGAGTTATCCAGACGTACAGTTCTGATCCGGATTCCAGCTCAGACGAGGAAAACAAAGACGTTCATGGATCCATTTGTCTGCATGTGGATGATCACAATGGGGTGAAGCAGAAGGCTAGTGGCCCGCCCAACATGTGTTCTATGTAACAAATAAGGTTTTATTCAAACTGCACGTTTTTTTGTCTACTCCCGATTCACAAATATTTGAATATAGAAATACCCAAAAATGCAATTTTGAGGTTTTATTTCATATATGTCCTCTATTAGGAAAATGCAACAAGAACATGGTAAAAACCTAATTTTCACCAGAGTGCTTTAAACCTTGCCTAACCTTCTGTCGGTTGATTTAAGTTCCTCCTGCTCCTATGTTCCCTCGTGCCAGCTGTCAACTAGATTATGGTGTTGAAGAGCATTAAAAGAACAAATGAATCGCTGAATAAAGTAGGGATGTAAAATATATTAGATGCTTATGGAACAATCTATCAGGCTGTGAGAGTAACAGCAGTATCAGTTAGATATGTAAAAAATAGATATATATCAAAAGTTGATCGAGTAACTGCAGTATTTTTTGAAAACCACAGATATGTTGGTTAAAAGGTATAAAATCAATCAAGAAGTAAATAATCGATTTCTGTTGTTTTTTACCGTCTTTGTCTTTTTGTCAGACTGTAACGTATTGCTAAAAATGTTGTTGAATTCTTTATGTATCGATTCGTGGACCATGTATCGAGATGCGTACAGGATTGGAGAGGGAGAGATACACACCACTAGAGTAAAGGATATTTGCCTTTTTATCTATTTTCTTCTGTCAAAAGATAGTTTGCAGTTTTAAAAAAACACAAAACTAATGAGCAATACAATAAATTATTGAGTCTCTGATTTTTTTAAGTTGACATGTTGAAAATGCAAAAAGAAATGACAGCTCTGTTTAACATACCGGTATATATTGATCTCTGCTCTGAGAAATGAATCTCAGCAGGCAGCAGATTCCAAAACCTGACTTTCAGTTTCATGCATACTTAGGTTTAGGCCACAAGCCTCCCTCTCAATCACTGTGGGCAAACCTTCGATCATCTGAGTCTGAGAACATAAATCAATAAAAATACATCTTAGAGAAGATTGCTTTAGAATGTGGGGCCAAAGGACTGGGCAGAGACTCCCCATCTGCTGTATGATCTTTGTGCATTTGTATGAGGGAGAGCAAGTAGGTGTTGTCTGACAGCGGTGACTCATCTCCAGCAACCACTACATGCTAGAGTTTGCTGAATGGATGGCTCTCTGTTTGCACACACACGCGCGCCTGTATTCAAAGGCACACAACTGACATAAGGTTGAATTTGAGCGCACACATGCCAGGAACACCTCTGCCTTCTTACACGCACTGCTCATGCGTTCTGATTTGGCAGGCCGCATATAGAGTGGGGAGCAGCAGTGTACTACTGTTGACACATGAAGACTGAAAACGTGCCATCTTTCTTTCTTAACAATAGATGGAACCAGGGGGCCTGAAAGTTGTGCTTTACATTTAAAGATGACTTTGCAAAGAGGACTGTGAGAGCACAACCATAGAAACAGCCTCTCCTCCAGAAGGCTGCTGTCTGCCTGTGAGCTTTCAGTCGGTAAGCTGGCTTTACTTTGGCCTGTGTGGCTCTCAGAACAGCAAAGCAGTTCATTAACAAAAGACACACATCTGTTGCTGTCCACACGTAGCAACATGAGAAGCAGCCATGAAATTCTGGGCACTTCAATCACTACAGCCATCCACACAAAAACAACTTTGCTGTTGCTACTTCTGTGATTTGTAAGGCTGTCAAAAAGCAGGAAGAAGATGTTTCATGAGGTATCACGACATAACCCCCTGTGGATGGCAAAACACTGATGGAGAGACAAAGAGACTGAGACGGACAGACAGAGAAGGACTAACAGGTAAATCATTATCTCCTCAGACTATGAAAGTGCTGCATGTTTGTCACTTTCTTGATCTTTTTCCAATTCCCTCTATCCCACCACAGCAGAGCAATTTTCTCTAGTTCTGACCACAGCATTTTGCTATCTGACAGTCCTGTTACCTGTGTCATTTGGACCGAGTAAAGTCCTCATCTGCCCTTTCCAGTGTTTGCATCACCTTGAATCCATTTAAAAACAGAGTCACAACAGTGAAAGAGAAGGGAATTCCAGCGTTCAGATTAGCTTTCCCTCCTGATCTCAGAGCACACTGCTCACCCACTGACACCAGGGTTTTCAAGCATTTTTGAGTAAGTTTGGAAGAAATACAAAAGTCATTTTAAAGGATTAAGAATTCACTTTGACAGATAACCCTGTTCACTCTTTCAGTTTTAAAACAAAAAGAGTGTCAACCCAGCGCAAAAGTGCCTTATCAGTCAAAAAAGCTATTCATCAATAATATAAGCATAATATAGGCTGAAAATATAAAAGTTTGCTTTCTCCTACTTCTACTTGGACATATCTAGCTAGAGATCTTTGTTTTTCGTCCTCTTTAGTATATTTTTTTTGATTGCTTGAAATAAATCAAGTTCAGAGTTGCGATTTTGGTGTAGAGCCAGTCAGTTGGCAGACTGCAGCTTCAAACGATGATTATCAGGTATAGTCACCGTGCAATCTTCCAGGACTTGCGGTGAATCATCGCGAGACCCCCCCCCCGCGGCCGGTGACGCGGGGCTGCGCGATGTAACCAAACCCAGCAGGAGTTACATCATTCGTCGGGGAAAAGTAATTTGACATGACCAAATTGACAGAAAAAGCAAAATTTTTCAAATTTTTAAATCAACTTTGAAAGCTCACTCTAAATGTTAATCCTAAATGTGTTCTGGACTATTCTGGGCACATTTGGCAAACTGTCCTTTGTTTCTGAACACTTCTAAAGGGCCTGCATGATTCCAAACACCAAATGTGCTACGACATGTCAACACAGGACTCGTTAGATTTATTTAATGAACATAGACTATGTATTAAAATTAGCTATCATCTGGATCTAGTTGATGATGATTTTCAAATCAATTTTCCACACAGAGATATAAACCAAAGTGAGAATTGTTGTTCCCTAAGAGAGCCTCAGAATGTCTTTGAGTTGTTCTGTATGGCTCTCTAGCATGTTCTACCTCAAGGCAGAAAAAAAATGAAATTACTCTGTCAGCTAAAGTGATTTCCCAGATATCAGCAGAAAATGTTTGATGAAAAACACAGCAAAATCACAGAAACTGGTGGAGTCATATTTAATGGATTTGTCAGCAGCTGCACAGTACGCTGAGAAAACATCTTTTATTAAAGAGTCTTTTGCTCCATACTGTAGTAGTTTAATTTACTTTGTGGTTTTATGCTGAGCAAAGTGTGACATGACTGATGTTGTAACACTAGCATGTTGCATACTGGCACCTGTGGTGATCACCCCAGATCTCTACATGCCAGAATCCACTAAACAGCACTTTGGCACACAACTTAAAGCTGGCTTTGGTACGGCTCATTTAAGCAGCATCATGAAATGGAGCAATCACAGTAGACTAATGAGCCCGACTTTGGGCTAAAACTACAATATAGATTGACTGGTGTAAATAACTGCTCTGTTTGGGACTGGCAGAACCAATGACCTTGAAGCGACACTCCACTCAGGAAATAAAGGGCTCTGGAAGATTGGCAAATACAACAAGATTTGGAAGAAAACTGACAGCTGAGCATTCATGGGTTTATATTGAGAAAGAATTCTAAAGAAAAAAAAAAAAAAACAACATTTAAAATTTCATGGGTTCACACCAGGAAGATGCCACAGCAGGAGAGATGTAATCTCTCTGTCTGCCAGGAGATGTAATCTCTCCTGGCAGACATGTAAGAAGGCAGCAACAGTTTTGGAGAATCTGAAGAATTGTTAGGAAGTTTGATGAACATCCAGCTGATGGGAGAGTCCCAAGTATATCAATTTTAAATGGCTGCATCTGAAAGGAAGTACTGGATTACACCTTTAAACAAAAAGAAACACTGCGTCCTGCACACTATTAAAACTTGCAAGAAAAAGGATGTATTGGTGCTTTTATCCAATTGTGTTTATTAAACAAAGATTTGAATGATTTTGACAATGTTATACACTATTAGAGTGGCTCCTAATTCTGTCACACATAGAGATAGCAAAGGGTGAATAAATGGATGGATGGATGGATGATCATAACTTCTGAAATGAGCACAACAATATAAATCAATGTCACTGTTTTTTGTTCTTGTAATCTAGAGTCCAGTGTTGTTCACCTTTTGGCTAATTCCATCAGGGGTCGCCACAGCGAATCAGCTTCCACTGATTCACACAGGTGGTTTTGGCTGAGAATTTTATGGCAGATAGAACAAAAAAATACAACAAACAGATGATGTGTATTAATGTCCCCAAAACTAGTTTGCAATTGTAGCAGCTTTTAAGTTTGATTAGACTCAATACATATATGTACTGTAGCTAAGTTTATCAAAATAATATTGAAAATTAATACAGCAGTCCCTGTAAATCACAAGAATTACGTTCCAAAAATAACCCTCAATAGCTGAAATCTGTAAAGTAGTCATCTTTATTTTTACGATTATTATTTAGGTATTAAGGCTGTAAAACCTTTCAATGCACTCTTACTTTTCTCAGACATTAATATTTTCACACTTTTCTCTCTTGTTTAAACTCTTAAAGTTTAAACCTTTGTAAAATAAATAAATCATTACAAATAAAAAAGTGCATTGTTTAGAAGAGCAGGGCCTCAAGGGCCGGCTTCCTGCTGGTTTTCCCGAAACTCTGATTTATCAGCTTCTGATTACCTGGTGTTTGGTCAATAAGAAGCTTCAATGACAGGTTGGCTGGAAAACATGTGGAAAACTGGCAATCGAGGACTGACTTTGGACACCCCTGATTTGGAGTGAAAACAAAGATTTGCTAGCGACTGAAGACATCTGCAAACTTAAAGCATTCGGAAGAGGAGACAATATTGACAATAGTTTACATTCATTCTGGATGCAGAATAAAATGCAATGCAAATACTACTAATAAAATAAAATAAAGCAAAAACTTGCAAAATTGCATCGAAAAATCTGCGTGGCTGCCTAAGGTGAAAGACCACTGTACTCAGAGTAAGATCTATCAGGTCAAAGGCTGCCTGAGTTCAGACTGGAGGCAATATGAAGGTCATAGGTGAGTTTAAGCCTATAACAGTGCAGCTTTAGCTCCAGTGTTGACACCATACAACGGTGACTCGTCCACCGTTTACTCAGTTAACGTGATTCCGGCGGACTCTCTGGCGGAAAACAGCAGCCTTGAGCTGATGGAAAGTTGTTGTTAACATGCAAAGGCCCTTTTCTACTCATCAGAATCTGCTGATAAATTACCCAAATGGTCAAAATACTGTGGTGATTCAATATCATTTAGATGTCACCAGCGGCATCTTTGATGTTAAAGGGGCTCTACCATGATTTTCTTAAGCCTTTCAGAGTGAACTTTATCCATATACATGATCATATATTACATTTGGAGCACTAAGAAACAAAGTATTAATGAAATAATAGTTATATTTCATGATTATTTTGCTACCCGGAAGTAAACGACTCGATTCCTGAAGCTCCGCCTACCGCTGCGTGTGGCTGCACTGTCCCTGGAGTCCACTTCATGACGTCATCCCAGAGAAATCCGTGTGTCTGTATTTCTCCCATCAAAATAATCCAAACTTCTTCAAAGATGGATGAACATATGATATATCAACCTTTAGTAGGCTCGGCCATGGCTTCACCGCTTCACAACACACACCCGACTTGTGCACGGCTGTGCCCCACCGGAGGTTGAGGGTGGGGTGTG
>NC_050526.1:8323871-8349079 GCF_002922805.2 Oryzias melastigma | reverse complement strand
GGGGGGGTCTTAAAGGAGAGCCGTTGAAAAAGTAACTAACACCTGTTTGAGCTGGAATTTATTGAAGACAGACACAATTGGAAGATAAACGATATTCTGCATTTAGAATGAAAGTTTTTTTTACAGATAAGGAGATAAATTGAGTGTTAGTGTTAGTCTGGGGGCGGAGCTGTCAGAGCACACTCTTCCTGGAGGGAGCTGTTGGCATTGATCTTACATCAGCACATTACCACCCGCTAGTTTTCGTTGGTATGGGAGGGGCTGCTGCAGACAGTGCAGGTTTTAGAGGATTACTCTTAAATGCATGAACGGATCAAAATACCGCTTTGAGGTACTTTATTGAGAGGAATGAACAGTAAAATGCATTTAAAACCTAAAACGTATATTTTCAAGGTAGTGACTGTTCTTATAGATGTCATGGTGCATGGTTTGTACAGAGCTGATATTGGTCAGTTTTCTGATTTACTGTTGTCAAAGTAGATCAAACAAGACCCCGATCTTTCTAAAAAAAAAAAAAAAAGCAAACAGCAGGAAAAAATAAAACGTTGAATTCCAAATTGAATTTTGAGTTTATATTTTATCTTCAAAATGAAGACAAAGGTTAAAATCGTGAAAACCTACACTGGTCAACAAATGTTCCAAACTATCTGGATTTTGGGTATCGACAGAAATCATACATTTTGCTTTACTAGTACTGACTTTCTTCTCAAACAAGGCACCAGGGGTTAATTGGCCAGGCTTTGATTACCGTTCTGAAGATGGACTGAGGCGTTGCTCTCAAGTTGGCCTCTGGAGGGCGTGGCCATTTTTGAGCATAAAAAAATGATAAATAGAAAACAAAAGTAAACAGAGTGGGAAAAAGGCAATGTTTCAGAGCAGTTCCGTTTTATAAGCTCAAGTGTACGTCCATGAGAGCAGTGAGCCAATGTCATGTTTTTTGTAGAGGATACATCTGTTAATTGGTGTGGGCATTTTCTGTTCACTATATAAGTTAATCTAGTTTTTGTTGGAACGTTATACAATGCTAGATGTAGCCTGTTGCTATAATGCAGAATCATACATATTATTGCACTTGGTTTATTTGTTATTTTGCTTGTTTTCTTTATTCTGTGGTAGAACCACACATATGTATAAAACCACACTCTCTCAGAGAGATGTTTATAGAGAAGAGTTGCTGTACATTTTCCTGCAATTAAAAAGGAAAAGAAGATAAGTCATCATCTGGACTGTCTTCTTCGAGATCGTCCATACATACTTGACCCGTGCACACTCTGCAAATGCCAACATACGGAACCCAATATGAGATACAGACGTCTTCAAGACAATTACTTTTACTTAAACCAGCCTCAAACAGGAAGTGCTGCCCTTTCTTACTGCTGTTAAATGTTGTCATGGAGCTACTAGGAAACTATTTTAACACACAAACTATTAACAAATGGATCTTAGTTTATCTCAATATCATTGTGCAAAGGAGCTGGTCCAGTTTCAATCATGCACAGAACCTGAAAGGCATTTGGCAAAAGAAACCCAACAGAGAAAAAACAAAGACAACAACACTGAGAATCAGTCTGTTTACACAGCATGGCCTCATTTCTACCAAACAGTCTCTGGGGTTCAGAGAGGGTCGCAGTGTTGATAGGCAAACAGCTGGTGAAATTAGTGTGTGTGTGTGGGGGGGGGGGATCATTATGAGAATAGTTCCATTTTCTTTTCCTTAATGTCTTTAGATCAGCACGACTTGCACCAACGCTGTCCAAAGAGATGAATCACATGTCAGATGGCCACTGTCGCATGCGAACTAGTCGTGCTGCTTTTGTTTTAATCATTTGTGACTAATCATAAAAAGTGCAGCAGATGAAGAGAGAATATTTCAATCTCTTCCTGATGCTCGTTTTGTGTCTGAGAAAGTCTGTGCTGAAAACCTTGGCTTGGAAATAGAGTCAAATTGCACATGCATTTTCCTCTCTCACTGGGCAGAATTTTCGGCAGTTTGCCCATAAATAAATCCAATACCATTTTGTTTGTCAATTAATATGCAACTGTGTTTGAATAATATCCAAACCAAAAGACCACTGGATGGCCTACCACCTTTCTCTTGAAGCGGTTGTTACAACAAGCTCTTCTGCTCCACAGCAGCATTATTATAATATTTCACACTTTTTGTTGAGAAGCATGCATAATTTTAACAACAATAAGTTCCAGCAGTGTAGTTTGTGTTTAGGCATAATGAGGGGCAAACAAGCATTCAAAAAACCTCTGATGCAGATTATCAGGAAAAGATACCAACAATCATTGATGTCTTTTTCCATCAATGGCAGTACCAAACGGTTGATGTCTGGGACAAATAGCAGTCAGTGCGCTCTAAACTCATTAGTCAGAGAGAAAATAATCTGCCTCACACGTCAGATTCTTTGCCAGCAGCAATCTGTTCTGATTGTAAGCCAGACCCCTTTCTTTTCCCCACCACTGCAAACCTGCAGTGTAGTAAGCAAACGCAGTTTAAGTCAGAGCCGGAGCAACATGAAGACATGCTGCGGTGAAGGGATAACAGCAGTGTGCATGCATTACAGTCTCCCCGACAAACATTACATTTAAATTTATGCAGTGAAACTGCAAAAGGGTGAATTCATAAATGTTAACCAAAGCCAAACCTTAACTCATACCACACACACGCTGGCCTGACTCATTCAGCAGCGGGCTGTACAGACACATGGATGTCCACTTGATGGGGGTCTGCCAGCTGTACAAGTGTGGTGAGAGGTGGGAGCTTGGAAAGGGAAAATAGTTAGTGTAGCTTTGAAATCAAACTTTGGCTTCAAGCAACATCAGAAAATTTGATGTTTATTGGATCATATAAAATGGACCAAAACTGACTATGAATCATATCGTCAACAACAAATTATGCATCAAATCAGTGATAAAATGAAACATTACACCACTATCATATAACCATAAAACAGTGCCACCTTAAGTTAACAGTTAACAGTTAGCAGTCAGGCTTCAAACTTGACAAAAGATGGACATGAATTTCACCAAGTAAAATAATCTAACAGAACCAAAACATATTTTTATAAGAATTTTACTTTTCAAAACCACTGCGTACTATGTCTAAAAGATGCAACTGTCCAATCATTTAGGAGACACAAGTGTTTATAAAGAAGGAAGCAAAGTCAGAAATTAACAAATACAATTACAAATTAAAGCTTAACTTCAAATTCTCAGATATTGAAAATAACTACTTTCTGTAATGCTTTCCATGAATCGGTTCTTCACCTTTTCTACCACTGTACATTCTCTCTTGAATTCTTGATCCAGTTAGAACATTTTATAAATTCTAAATTAAACAATAATATAAGAATACATGTTGAACAAATTCCCACATATTTTAACTCGGTTGATAAAAAGATTGAAAGTAGTATAAATGTGTTACTCTTCCAATCGAAATTTGACATACATGAATGTAGAGTAAGAAAAACAACTCCCAGATTTGAAGGTTTTATGATAAAGTTCTGTCAATTTCATGAACATCTTAAAAAGATTGATACACACAAGGCACGAAACACTGGAACAATTGTGCTTTTTTGTTTAATGAATAATTCCCTATCTTGAGAATTATTATTTTATTTTTTTGATAGTGCTTAAGTATTCTTTGCTGAAGTATTAATATTAGGGTTATTTCTTACTGGAATTGTTTCTTTCTGCTTGCCATGACCCCATTACCTTTCTGTATACTGTAATTGACTTTCTTTTTTGAAAGATGACATTAATTATTGATCTTTTCGTAAAGATGTATTGTGTTCTTTAACTCCAACCTCAAGGAGAAATACTAATATTAATTATATCTTCAAAATAAATACAGCCACAAGGGGGCACAATCCATTGCTTTTAAGCATTGGTCCAAAGTCCAGGTGAATGCAGAGGCTTGAGTCAGGAAGTCAAACTACAGCCAATCAATCATGCAAATCTCAAACAGACTTTTCATCCCAGATCAATTGTGGCTCAGGTTACAACACCTGGAGAGCTGCTCACCTTCATGGTGCTGGAGGAAAATGCACTATTGCTGGTCAAGTAAAGAAAGGAACACTCAAGGAGGACGTCAGGCTGGTTGATGTGAGTGAAGGAGATACAGAAGACAGAATCAGAGAGAGGTAGACGATTCACTGTAGAGATCCCTCAAGGGAGCAGCTGAATGAGGCTTTAAATGATATACTCCATGATCCTATTCGTCTCTTTTACAATATACTATCATCAAACACAACCACTAAGCTCCACCTCTACATATCACAGTGTGTCATCTCTTATTGATGATCCTTTCAGTGAACACCACTTCCAAATCCCAACGTAATGCTGTGAAACACCACAGATATCTGAACAGGTCATCGCCGTCATCGCCAATCCCTTCATCTCTCCAGGAACACCACAGCTCCTTACGATGAAAATGTCTGACAGGAATGTCCACAGTCTGAGAGGAAAAAGTGACCCATGTTGGAGCTGGGGTCCGCCTGTGGGCCATCACAGAAAGCTAGGTTGTCTCATTGGCAGCAGCAACGTATATTAAGTAAATGAGTAGAAGAAAACATACATGTTCCAGGTTTAAATCAGACCTTGTGTGCATTGTCTGTGTGTTTCTGAAACAGGAATTGATAAAGCTGCTTTACTGTCATCTCATGACAGGATTTTGGCTCATCTGTTACACAATTAAAAGACAGCATCAGAAAAACAGCCCATAACTTTAGATTACCAGGCAAATATTTACATTCAGCAAATGATGATTGTATTTGTAAACACAAATGCCATCCATCCACACTGCTTTCCCTTTATAGGGCTGAATATTTGACATCAACATTTACTGGACATTCACAGACTGATAGATGATGTATCAAAGAAGCAAAACCTGAGTAAGAGTAGCACATTTGAAGTTCATTTGAGAAAAACATCCCTGCAGCCAGAAATGTCAAAGGGTACATGGGGAGGCTTTGTCATTTTTAAGTGGATTAAAATTTTACTCAGAGAATCAGGGTGCTGTGCAGAGCTGAACAGTAAATATTCTGAGCAAGTGAGAATGAGGAAGGTTGGATGAGGGAGTTCAGGTAGAAAGGTCCTGCTATCCTAGGCATGTTTACATTAAAAGTGGGGTCATCTGGACCCCACGAGACAGCACAGCGAACTGTTATTTCAAGAATTTTTTTATCTTCACTGGTGTCCGTGTCCACATTTGTCAAGGGTGGGATCACACATCAATGTAAGGGTGGGGTCATCTGGACCCCATAAGAGAGCGCGAGGGTTAAGGTGACCACTTTGCAGGCCAGCATCAGGCTCTAGACTCTGATGCAGCAGCTGCAGTACACCTGTCCAGAGATCTGAGGTGGAGTGACCTGTCCTTCTTTGTCTGAATGATGACAAGCAGTTATAGTTAAAAGCACCTGTACAGATGGTGTGGATCATTAAGTTATCCGGGCCAGTGGAGGCTCGTAGAGAGGAGCTGCTAGTTCAAGGGTGTGTGCTGCAGTTCTTTTAAGGTTAGTTGAAATTGAAACACACAATTTTTGGGGAAAAAATGAAAAGTCCACTCCTGTGTATCCCCTAGTCTCCCCTTACTTACCCGACCATATCTTGTTTAAAGACACAGTGCAATGAAAATTGTATTTTTGGTGTTTTTAACATGTTCTTTTAGCATTTTTCTATATTTCTGAGCATTTTTCTTATTTGGATCATTGTGAATCCGGAGCAGATGAAAAAATACTCTTTACAAAAGCTATCATTTGCGACCTAGAAAATGCAATGGGTGGGCCACAAGCTCCCTGCTCCATTCTGATGTATCCTTATACAGACAAATAGATCCATGTACGTCTTTGTTTTCCTCTTACGAGCTGGTGTCTGTCTCAAAAATGTTCAACTGGATAGCTCAGATATTGGTCGACATCTTTATGCACCACTAATGTTAGCTTGGGGTTGTGAGGGGCTATAAGCTAGAGGGAGAAAGAGTAAACAAAGGCATCATGGGAAATAAGCAGAGGCTTACTTCTGCTCCACCAGTCCTGTCCACAACCTCTTAGGTGTGTGTCTGATGAACCAATGCTGCTCTGCAGAAACTATGTCCAAAAAAATTACAACTTTTGCTTTTCTTTTTTTATTTTGGCTAAACAGTAATAAAAGACCACTGGCAACACTGGGGAAAAAGATCAAAACATGATCAGAGTGGGACTTTATGTCCTTCAGAAGCAGCTGTTGCTTCACATGCCTTAAAATTATTTTTCCAACACAGCAGAGGTTTATAAAGAAAAGACTTTGGTGTTTGGAGGATAAATAGTTTGAAGAAGAATCACTGAGTTGACCTTAAATTACTCAGAGCACCAAAATGTTTAATGTCTGACAAACACCCATCTGTCCAACAGTTAAAGGTTAGCTAAGAGTGAGCCAGTCAGACTCAAAGCACAGCAACAAATATGCATCAGAACATCTACAAACAATGATGTTGCAACAGTTCAGTTCAGTTAGTCTTCACTTCAAACAGAATGAAACACTGTGGTGAGACCTCAAGAGAGCTGTCCAAACATGAATGACTACAACCCTGAGTTTACTGAAGCAGCCCAGAGAAGGATAGGGAGACTAAATTCATGCACCAACAATGCAAGGCTGGGAAAATCAAACAGGCTCCACACCAATATAATATCTAACACACAAGCTTTTTATCAAACACCTGGTTGTTCTGTCAGCTTTGACATGCTGGCTGCAAACTTCACATCTCTGTAGAAGAAACCGCAACAATCCGAGCCAGCCATCATCTGACGTTACCAACAGGACTCAACAGGTCACCTGTTTGACCAGAGACTCCTCCAGCTTCCATGAAGCCTCTCTGCGTCACAAATTCATTATATTCACAAAAGTGTGTAGGAATACAGCTTGTCTCTCATTGGGCCGTGGCCGCAGGGCCTTGGTTATGATTGGATTTGAACAAAGGCGAGCCACCCACACCATGTGTGTCTTTCACTCTAAAGGTCTGCTCCTGCATATTAAACAGGATGGAGCAATGCAGCAGAGACATGCAGGACCTCTTCCATCGCTGTGACAGTAAAATAAACAGCAATCCAGACCTCTGACACAGCATGCAGCAGAGACTGTGGCTGCATGTAGAAGATGTTCCTTTTAAAAGGCTCTGAAACGTGGCTGGAGTATGGAATTGAGGCTTGTCACGGTGATGAAGACGGATCATGAGGCTGCATTGCTGTAACTGAATGAGTCAGCCCTCCCTTCAGACAGGCAGATGGGGGAGAGGAGGCAGGACAGAAGGAGGGAAATGGGAAACTGTTTGGGAACTGTCCCGGGTGCTGAACCTTCCCAACAGCTAGAAACTTAGTTTTAGGAAAACAGGAAATCTGTCATGGAGCTCACGCCTTCAGAACAATCAGTGGATTGTTGAAACAGCTAAATCAGACCAGATTATCTCCTTAAGACAGAACGCATGATACAGCGGATTTAAAAACAAAAATCCAAACGGTGATACTGTTACGTGAGTAAGCAGAAGGACACACCTGTTAACTTCTACTCTAACAGTGATCTGTAGCACTGGAATCATTCTGCACGGCTCAAAAGATTTCTCATTAGGACACTTTTCCATGCAGCCTCAGTCCTCAGGCAGCTTCAGGCTGTGACTCACCACACTAAAATGATACACTTTCAGAGTATTAGATGCAATGTATTTGGGAACATCTTGTTTTGTACTTGACCTCTAAAATCCATCAATATTTCTCCAAAGACATCTTTGTTGAATTATTAAATCTCTGAATAAAGCATGAAAACTTTCAGTCAATCCAATCTTGTTGGTGTAGAAAGGACACACAAGGACACGTTTATATTCCATTTTAAAGGCTGTATATTCACCCCTAACCTCTGAATCCACAAAAGACATCTCTGGAACTTTCTGTCTCCTGCTTTCTATTCATCCTTAGCTCTGTTCATTTATGACGGCTGGTCTGCTCGCATTTGGACATTGGAAATCCCTCGCAGTTTGACATGGAGAGGATCAGGCAACAGGTTTGGAGGTGGACTGAGGGTCTGAGGCGGGCTGAGCGGAACCGGCGGCAGAAATGATGTCACGAGTGTGTAAATAAGGGTCGTTTTGTCGGGCACTGCGGAGACCGGGCGGGTGTGGTGACTGCATTAGCAGCCGCCAAGGCTCCCACGAGCAGAGCTGCTGTGGTCATCCGCGCTAGAGGCTTCCCGCCATCGCGGTGACGTGCCTCTGTCTGCCTCAGATCGTCAGCACAGCAAACATGGATTTGAGAGAAAACGCCGATCATGTTGATTCTAAAGGCGCCCGGTGACGGCGCGCATCCTCCGGCCGGTGGTTGACAGAAATACGCATGCAAAATGACAGCCTGACATCTGCTCCCCATCTGCCATCAGCTTTGCGTTCTCTACAGCCCCCACACGCGCACTTTGTGCGGTTTTACGGCTCCTATGCGGCTTTTTTCGAGCCTCACAAAAGAACTGATCAGCGGCTCCGCGAAATATGGAAGAAAAGCCAACTCTGAGATGCGACAACACGACACTCTCCATGCGGCTCTGCCGACTGACCTCCCAGTTAATCGGCTCCCACTCCTCGGTAAACATCCGGAGGTTTTCTTCTCATCCAAAGAAAAATAAGAAGAAGAAGAAAAGAGGGAGAGCAGGCACAGCGGCTCACGGAGCCACCGGGAGCTGCGTTGTCATTGCGCTTTTTTGGGTTCTCCTCGTGCAATCAAGTTGCGGTCGGGTGCGTGGTGGGGGGGCAGGCATCACCGGCGGCATCGACATCAACTTGCGGAGGCAGACGAGCGGCGCCGAGCTTCACAAGTCCAGCATTTCTGCTCGGCGACGGTTGCAACCAATTAGCACCTGGCTGGCGCGTGGAGGCGCACGGCGCTCCTTCTCTCCAGCATCGCTTCC
Organism: Oryzias melastigma; assembly: GCF_002922805.2. NCBI lineage: Eukaryota > Metazoa > Chordata > Actinopteri > Beloniformes > Adrianichthyidae > Oryzias > Oryzias melastigma. The sequence continues at coordinate 8,340,151 of NC_050526.1, read as the reverse complement.
ATCTCCGCGGATCCTCGCTTCCGAAGCCAATCCGAAGCCAACTAATCCCTTCCCTCTACTGAGTAGCAACAATAAACGAAGCCTTTAAAGGTCCCTGCATGATCTGCTCCTCAGAACACGTGACTCCTGCTATTCCATGGCAAAAATGTGCATTTAATCCGTAACGGGCCCTGAGTAGTGGGAGACACGGAAGGTGAGGTCATGGTGAAATGAGGGAGTGTAGCAGCAGATTACTCACCATCAGCACAGCAAAGTTACTCTGGTGGCTGCAGTGGATAGTGGTGGTGCTTCCGCCCGAGCCCGTTATGTGGCAGCCCTCTGCCCTCCAGCCCCCGTGTCCATCCAGCAGGTCAAAATCCCAGTAGGCTGCAGTGGGGTCTACACCCAAAGCGAAGTGCCTGAGAGCGATGGTAACGGAGTGCACGCCGCTCCCCCGGCTGCACCCATCTGCAAGAAAGGCAGCACGTTCAGGGGCGAGTGCGCTGGCGCCATGGCACAGCTGTGCGCGCAAGCTCCATGCACAACACAAGAGTCACAAGTGGCGCACTCAACTTTTATGTCACATCAGATCAGGCAGCGACACGGGGCGGGATGAGGCTCTGCTCACAAGGCTTTATTTCACCAACAAACGCGCGTGATCACATGTTGCACACAAGTGGGGCTGCGGTGGCTGCGTGTCTATGCGTGAGCGCGCGAGGCGCGTGGGCAGACATCACATCGCATGATGGTAAAATGGATTTCCTCTTACCTAATTTGGTGAAAGCAACTGGTGTGGAAACGCTTCTCCGCTTCCCGTCGTCTGCCAGGTTGGAAGAATTCCCTGTGCACGGGAAGAGTTTCCCATTGCGAAACACAATGAACTGCAGCCTGCAAGTGGAGTTATCAACAGATTGGAGCGCAGAGGAGGAGACAGGCGCACCAGCCAGCGGGAAATGGATGGAGGCGACAGCCACGGAGTTCTGCGGATGCAACAAAAAAGGGGGAAATAACGACAAATGAAGGAAGGAAAGTAAGGAAAAACACAAGGGTTTATTGAAAATAAAGTCTAGTCTCTGTCACCCGCGGGAGCGCAGGAAAGCACACATCTCAAGTGGCCAAGGGAACGAGAGCCACGTTTGAACGCTCTGACTGAGCCTCTGTGGTCCGGCTCCCTGCCGCAGAGGTGGAAATGGTTCCTACCAATTCAGCTCGAGGGCACATCAGCAATGCAGTTTGATTTAAAGAGACAACCGATTCCACTTCATCCTTATCCCAACGACCAATTAACGAAGAGCCAAAGAAAAGGGGCAAAAGAGGAAGACGAAACCGACAACATCAGGAGACAGGTACGGTCCCAGGAGGGGGGAATGGCGTGGTAACGGAAGCGTGCACTCGCTATCTTTGAACACAGGTGGAGCTAAACTGATTTCTAATGCTGTGGCAGCAGGGGAGGAAAAAAACACACCCAAACAATCCAGGATGCTTTCTCTCCAAATCCCACCACAGGATTCAAGATCCTGCTCTCTGATCTCCTCTGACCCCAGACACACCATTATACAACCTGTCCTGAAAGTGTATGAACTCCAGACAACTGCAGACACTTTGATTCAGACACTTGTTGTTCAGCAGTGTAATCAAAGAACACAAACACAAGATCCCTCATCATCTGATCTGACAGACAGAGCCCTTCATGTACTATCTCAAACCTAAAACTAAAGAAGAAACCAAACAGGAGATGCTGATTACATTATGTTAAAGAAAGTTAACCCTTTGACCTTCATCAGCATGAACCACAACAGAAAAAACGTTTTTGCAGTGGAACAAGAAAAACTCCTATTAAACTCTGATCCTCATATTCATTTAGCTGGTTCCTGTGATGGAGGCCAGTGCTAATGATGAGGGTGGTGATGATGCATGCTCATCATAAAAACGATCATCATAATCCTAATGAATTCAGTTCAGAGCGTTCCATCACGTCACCCTCCAGGGTGAAAAGATCTGCCCTGAAACCTCAGAGGGAGGCAGCCTTCGCCCCAAGATGACTGTGGGCCCGTGGAGCAGGGGTGTCAAACTCAGTCACACAGGGGGCCAAAATTCAAAACACACAGTAGGTTGGGGGCTAAACAGGACAAACATTTATTGAATACAGAAAAAAACAAAACTGGTCAAACTTTTAAAATTTTTACAGAATAAAAACAGGCAGGAATATTATTCTAGAATAAATCAACCTAAATCTTAAATAACTTTCAATATTTTATTTTCCATAACGGGCCGTTAATAATATTAATATAAAATGATCTGGAGATCCGGCCCCCGGGCCTTTACTTTGACATATATCGCAGGCTGAAGCTGCAGAGTCAGACCATAAGCCCCATGGTAAAGTTAGTGGGGAAGTTTTATTGTGAGAAAACTGCTATTTTGATCCATTTGTCCAGGAATGAACACGATTCTTGGGGGTTAACGTCGGCACAAGGAGCCAGCCGTGATTTTACAGTTTTAGCTTTGTTTTGCTATTTGTTTCTGCATCGACACATCCTTGAAAGGCTATTGATTTTCATCCTGCAGTCTGTGGGGGGAGGACAAAACAAAGACCATCTTTGCCTTGAAACTTATCTTGCATCATTTCCTTTCTCCGAGCAACCTAACTTGGCCGCCTTGTTTCCAAGACATCAGAGGACCCAGACATCAGCGCCTGAGCTGCAGATTTAGGTCTGGATGACAGTTGGGGGGGGGGCTAAACATGGAGCACGTGTGCTTTTTTAACAGGACTTCTCTCAAAGAGCGTCCTCACCTCCATCTCCTGGGGAGATGTTTTTGAAACACACAGCTCACAAAGACGAAATCTTATCTTTTAGAGTTGCATCCTCATCTCCATCTACATCTTTTATCCTCTTTTATGTGGCATATCAAAGGGATTTACAACCCAGGGGGTGTGCTGTAAGCCACAACATGCGCAAGGTCCCATTTCAAGAAATAATCTGTGTTCCTCCTGAGCAGCCTGAACAGCTACATTTCCTCCACCTCAATGTCACCGGGGAACTTTCACTTTAGATTTCATTTGGCTGGTTGTGCCTCAGCTGCATGACCTTCCCCCTGCAGCCCCTCCCCTTCTAAGAGGGCAGCATGCTGTAGCCGTAGAAACCGCAATCATCCCCCCCTCCACCACCACCACCACCCTCTCTTGCCTCGGGATCATTTTCCTCCCCTGTTTTTTCCCCACTTATTCCTTTCTTCACAGAAAGCACACAGGTGAATGTCGGCAGCCGTTTCTTATTTTAAAAAGATCCATTTCTCTCATACTCATTGTGTGATGCACAGCCTTTTCTGATAGATGTGCAAAGCTGCAAATCAGCCTGCAGGGCAAAACACAACATCAGTGTTTGACCTGCTGCGCTATGGAGACCATCTTTTAGCATAGATGCTGTTGCTTCTCTTTAACCCTTTAACACCAGAGCTCCAGTGTTTATGTTCTTAGATTTATTGTAATTTTTATGTGTAATTTATTGTTCACACAATCAACGTATTTCCAGTGGATTCTGAAACACATCAGAATCTGCTGGAATTATGGTGTTAATGGTTGATAAATTACAGTATGTTAAGGATTTTGTGTTTAAGCGTCACTGACGACACCTCCGGTGTTTCAGGGTTCACACATGGTAAGCATGAAGGAAGCGTGGCACATTTTCATCTCTGGAAATAGCAACTAGAAAATGACCTATGATCAAGGCTAATTTTACTCAAAGACCAGCTCACAGTGCCCCCACCACACACCCCCTCCAAGCTGGAAAGAACTGCTGACAAGCACAAAGGGAGATTTGCATAATTTGGTTTGTAATCATAGGCAGTCCTGTTGACACAGTCGTGGCCTGAGGCGCAATGACAGAGAAATCAGCAGGTCGCTTCCTCCTGGGATCAAAAAGAGAGGATTCTTTTTTTGCACTTTAAAAACAGGTGATATTTGAGAAGAATACCATAAACAAAGACGTCTTTCTAAAAAAGTTTTTGCATGTAAGAGATGAATCATCTTTACCGCTCTTTTCTTCTTTTCAGGAGGGCTTATCAAGACAAATTAAGGACAGTCGGCGAGTTACCATGCCAACAGGAGTCTGTCTTCGGTTTATTATTTTTTTTCTGTTGGTTAGGCTGAGAGGGGGCATTAGAGCAGAGTCGACGCAGGGAAACAGGCTCTTTGGTGAGGCTGCGCTGTGTTTGAGATGTCATCGTCTCTTTCTTCAGACAGCTTTGATTCAAGCTGTGACACAAAAAAAGCCGACGAGAGGCTGGGAGAGATAGAGGATATTGATTGACTGAAACGTCATGGCGGAGTGCAAACTAGGGAATTCATTATGGGTGCAAGAAAATTTTGCAGACTTCAATTCAATTCCACTAAACGCCTGATTGACGCACACATCGTGTCTATTTTGTATCTGTTGGTCATAAACCCATGCTGGAGGTCATTCTGAGTCTGTCGAACGCTGACCTCATCTGGACGTCCACAAGCAATTTGACCTTAAAGTATCAGTCAAGGTGATTTTTTTGAAGATCGTAATAATTTTTAAAATAAAATAATTTTACTATACTTTTTTGTTAAATTCCGAATAATCATTCAAACTGTTCATTAAAGTTGATATTATCAATTGTATGCACACTGACTATTACTTTGTATGAATAGTTTGCATTATGAGAACACAATGCGTTTTTTTTACTTTCATGTTTTTATCCTACTGGTTTCTAAAAGAAACCTTTCGTCCATATGGACTAAAGGAACGGAGAATGCCTACATGTATAACATTAGAGCTGGTAACTGACTGATGCATGTAATCACAGCCTAACCTACAGTATGTCAGTTTGAGCATTATTGCATGATTACAATACAATGATGTCATCTGTAGCAGTCGTCCACAACCCGTGGGCCGGTACCGGTCCGTGGGTCTCTTAATACTGGGCCGCAGACAGAAAATAGAAATACATGCACTAACTTAGATTATTTCCGTTGAGTTTATTTTCTGATTCTGAGCAAAGTTTTATTTTGAAAAACATCAGCATTCTCTTCACATCCGTCTTGGTCACAGAACTTAAAATGGCAAACTGGATTGCTAAGCTAGTAGCCCAAAGTTAACAACATAAAACAAACAATAAAATGCATTTGGAAAACTGGAATCTTAAAAATGTCATCTTTGCCTCTGTTCGGACCAGTCCATAAAAATATTTTCTAATTTAAACCAGTCCATGGCCTGAAAAAGGTTGGGGACCACTGATCTATAGTGTCTGGAATAAATAAATGAAGTGGTGGTAGGGGACAGGGGCATTTTGTTATAACATCCAACTACTATTTTGGTGCAAAGACTTAAGTTTGGTTTGCTAAAATATCAAATAAAGTACTCAAGTTAAGAGCTAATTAAAGCCAATCTGAGCATCCAAGAATCTAAACTTGGTCCAAAAATACCTAAAAAAGATGGAAAGCCTGTTGACCCATGCTGACAAATACATGCTGTCTGCACTGTATGGCACTGAAATCAAAGTAACGTGACAATGAGAATGAAAATGAGTGGGACTTTGGAGCCAAAGACACGTCATTTTTAATATTTTAAACCAAAAACCTAGTTATCTGTCAAAATGGGTTAAGTCTTTAAGAAAGTAATAAGCATAATAAAGAATTTGTCTTTCAATGTGAATTGCAATGAAACTGTGTTTTGAGACATTTTCCTCTACCTAGTAATATTTATGTTTTCTTTTTGTGCTTTAAAAGAAAACAATATCCAGAAGATAAAAATGATTGGAGTTGTTCAGGAGGGCATGAGCAGAGCTTCAGTGTCAAACTGTGTGAATGGAAATCCTGTGTTTGGTTCAAGAAGTCTAATCCACAACTCATGCTTTCATTATCTTGAGAAGAAAAAAATGCTTTTCTTGGTGACATCTTGAAACCAAAACCTCTACACCTGCTTAATCCTGTTTTGGGTTCACTGGGATGCTGGAGCCTATCCAGCTACTGTTGGGCGAGGCTGGAGTACACCTGGACTGTTTGCTAGTCCATCGCAGGGCTATGACATGTGAATTGTGATAACGGTTAGCTAGAATTTTTCTGGTTTTAAGATCCTTTTTACTGGGATATACTTTAGTGAAGAAAGTGTCGGGAAGCTCATTATCTAGGCCATGTTTCCGTTTGTCTCTCGTGCTCACACCTATCCCGTTTGATTCAGCTGCAGGGAGACACAGAGGATTAATGGGCAGTCATTTGGTGCAGCAATAACAGTTGGCTATCACACAAAGTGGGTGTTCAAGCACCGCCTGAGGTGAAGCAGAGTCATGACTTTGGATCTCGCCGTAGGGTCCTTTCCTCTGTGTTCAGACTGATTTCCTGTAAAATGTATTCAATGCATGTTCAGCTGGAGCTCAGGTTTCACCACTTTTACCTAGTAAGCAAGTCAGTTTCATTTATATACCTAGATGATCTTTTGCCTAGATTATTTTTGTTCAGACAGCCACAGCCAGGTGGAACCTCTTGTTCATCACTGGTATCTCACTTTTAGTCCACCAGCCTGATATTAGTTCAATCCCACAGGGATTTTAACCTCTGACACTAAATGTCTTAACTTTTCCATGTCTGACTGTTGCATCAAATGAACTTAGCTATGACCTGTGCATCCCAGCATTGGTTGGAAGCATTTCTTCTTTATTTTAAGAGCAGGAGAATAAAAATGCAAGGTCTGCAGACCTTCTTGGGTTGTAATTAAGGATGAATAGTGATGTGAATATAAATTGGTGAGATATTCTCCAATTGACTCATCAAACTGCTTTTTGCTAATATTTTATTTCTATAAAGTTTTGTAATGATTAAAAAACAAAGTTAAATGCAGAATTAAACCATTAAGATGACTGAAATATCTAAGATTTTATGTGTAAGCCAAACATCACACTCTGAGTCCCATTTAAGGAAAAAAACCTTTCCATCCACATCCCAGAGATGACGGCCAAAGAAACGTTTTGCTTGGTGCAGCCTGCTCTCTTTGTGATGCGGTTGGTAAAAGGTAAGGCTAAAGCAGTCCGCCGTTACCATGGAAACCTTATTAATCTTTGTGACTTGACAATTTCTTTCTACGATGACAAAGTCAAAGAAGACACGACTTGTTTTGTGTTTATTGCAATTACCTTTACATGAGCAGCAATGAATTTGGAGGGTAGTAAGGGGGCGGGGGTAATTGACCAGAGAAGGAACCATGAAGCATGCACACCTGAAATCTGTAACAGGATTATTTAACATGTTGAGCTGCTGTTTTAGAAACTTCTGAGTAAAAACGGGAGACAGGTAGATCAGATGTGACTTGATCAATCTGTGTTGAGTGAAAGTGTGTGAGGGTGACGAGGAAACTGCAGAGCAGCAGATCTGGGGTAAGCAAACACTCCTCCAGCACACTTCACTTCTCGTTTTACCCACAACTGCAGTCATGAAACGCTACAGGGATGGAGCCGGCCTCTCTGCACAGCAAAGACAAAGCAGACGGAGGAGAGCAAAGCCCAGCTTCAGAGATTAATCACTTCAATGCACACGTGCCTGAGCAGCGTAACGGAGCTTCATCAGCGCAGTGGATGCTGCAACAAGCGAAGCCCCTCCAGCTGCAAACTGATTACACACAGACCCGCACACACCTGTCTTCAGGTTTTAAACACAGAAGAAAAACGAACAATGGAAATACTGACGCGCTGCATCCATCAACAGTAGAATTAGATCTGAAACATTTTGTTTTTCATGCATTTCAAGATGGTCATTTTTTCTCCTAATTTTTTTCAAGACGAGCATGACATAAAAAGCAAAACATCTTTCCTAAATCCATTTAAGGTACAATTATAATTGTGGAGAGATGTGATTCTGTCTTTAATGGCCTATTCTCTTACTGTGTTTAACCTTAGCGGGTCGGAGCCCCTGGGCATCGCCAGAGCACATCTAACAGATCTGGGAGTGGAATTAGAGCAGAGGAGAAAGGACAAGGAGAGTGCTGCAGTTTTGCATTATGTCCTCTTCTCCACATTAATCTCTTCCCACTAATCCTACTGCTGCACAAAACAGAACAATAATACTTTAATGGTCATCTTTATCTCACAAGACTGACGCTGAAATGACTGGCCTTTAAAAGCAGGAGAGTGTCACTCAGGGAGGATGCTTCTGTCAGAGGGTGGTATTTGGGGGCATGACTCTGATCTCAGGTACCATGTAAGAATGTTCACAGGGAAAGATTGTGACCATCATCTCGTTTGCTCATTAATTATTTCCTTTAAGGATAAAAAGCTAACTTTATACACTTTTTTTTTTGATATTGTTGTCTTAAATAGGGTTTTTATTCTAAAAATGACAAATATTTCCAAAAACTGTATTGTTTGGCTCAATCTGAATTCTTCCCTCCTCTCTACCCCTCCATATGAAAGGGCCTTTGTAGTGGAAGTGTTGTCCGAAATATTTTTTTAAAATCCCACCCTCCAATCAGAGGGATACAGTCATCCATCGTGAGGGTAAAACACGTTGTGCTGTAGCGTGGAGGAGATGCGCTTTTCCTCTCGTGGGTGTTCTCTGAACCACAGACGTTTATATTTAAATGTAAGTCATGACTTTTTGTTGTAGCATGACCTTTTTAAAGTTATAAAACCGATGTTGTTATGCATATTTGAGCGCTGGAAGCTCTGTGCTAATGCTAGCTAAATGGCGTGCCGTTTGAATTCTGAGACACCATTTTTCATAACTCTCCGTTTGGAGGGTTAAATGAAGGGGAAGGAGAAAGGAAAGAATTCAGATTGGGCGTTAGTCTTCTATAAGACTCCTGCATTCATTTACATTCTTAAGACTTTGTATTTCATCGCTTGACTGCTTGGAACTAAATAAATAAATATAATGTAAATATAAAAAAATAACAATATAAATATATAATATAAATAAATATGGATATTTTTAGTAAATTTACCTTGTAATTTGAACATAATTGGATAAAACAAATGCCACGTAAACTCTTGTTAGATGAGAAAGAACTCCCCTGTACACATTTAGGGATTAAACACTGCCAGGGCTTCAGTGTCACTGGTCTGCTATTGTTAGCAGCAGAGAGGGAGCTTTCCAAAAATAAATCATATATAATAATATTGTTTATATAATATAAATACTATTTTCAAATTCCTTGAATGAGTTCCACAGCTGTAAAAGTACATACATTCTTAAATGAGTTCAAAACATATGATAGAAATCTCTAAAAACAATCACATTCTTGTGCCTTGATTTTGTCTCAGACATTTTTTTATTTATTTACTTCAATCAGTCAGAAAAGTTTAAAAACATTAAGGCAATGCCAAGACAAGACTGTGATGGTTTGGTGAGAAAACTTTACTTTGATGTTCTGATAGTACTCATGTCATCCAGTGAACACCACTGTCTGTATAGTTTCAGACAGATTAAGAGATACTAGTCTTATAAAGACTTCATCTTTACATTTGCTTAATGACAAACAAAACTGCACAGCTTTTAAACCCAATGAAAATCATGGGAACTCACACAGCAGAATAATGTCTTTTTCATTTCCCATAGTTCTTTGCTTTCTCTGTAGAGTCTGCATAATGCAAATACTGGCAACTAATCTATTGGTTGTAACACCCATTCCGGATCTGAACTCAAAGCAATAGTAATTATCTGGGCTTAACCAAACATTTCTTATTCAAATTTCCTCTGTAATAGTTTATGAACTCTTCAGACTTTGAACTGCACATTATTTGTTAAGCTGTTAGCTTCTGGAGGGAATGCTTGGAATTGAAGAGGAGTCAGATTTAGAGGGATTGTGGCTGGGATTTTGCTGAATAACACTTTGAACAGGAAGGTTTGACTGCACTTAAAGACAAAAGGCTTTGACTTTTAGAAGTGGAAAAGATACTTCAAGAATACATGAAAACAGAGCACATCTGCACACAAGCACATGTTTTGTTTGTGGAAGAGGAATATTACCTGAGCAGGAAAAAGAACCCTGTCTTCTTGATAAAAGCACCACACTTTTGATGGAAAAGGGAAACAAATACCTATCCTGCAGGCCCCAAACCCCCTTAAATTTCAGCTCATCTTTCCAGCACCGCAGAGTCTTCCAGCTTTGATCATGCAGAGGAATCACAGACACACATCACCGCGTGCAGGGAAGGATGGAGGATTTATTGGAGCGCTCTTGTGCCTTCAAGACACATCATTTCAATCGATCATGTGAAGCGCTACCATAGTCAGCTCACTCTGGCTGCTAAGATTTCCCCTTCCCGTCTATCTTCCGATCAATGAAGATTTCATCCATGGAGAGCCCAGGTCCACCTACTGCCAAAGGAGTCAAACACTTTCTGGTAAAAACATTATTTCATCCAGACTAGCAGTTTCCTTCTTCAGCTTGTAGTGAAAGTCAAAACGCAAACCATGTTCCAGCTTCAGATGTTTTATTGTTCCTGAATTTCTTAAGGATTCTGTTGTTCATCTCTGCAGAAGTAATGAGTTGGTGTCAAACAAACAGCTGCAGTAAAAAGTACTTTGTGTCAAGCCCTAATAGAGGCATTCAGAGCTGAGCAGTGAAATAAAAAAAAATGAGACTCTTTCATTTACTTTTACTCCACTACTTGTAGAGTATTTTTTAAGATGAACTGAAATGTGGGAAGAGGACAAAGGCTCAAATGATTTGAATGAAACAAAGAAAATTAGTTTTAATCCAACGCATCCGCTCAACGGTCTGAAGAGGCTCCTCTGGTCTCGATGCCATCAGGGTGGACCTTTTTCCTGAAAATGATTAAGTGGATGGTATGGAGACTTCTTTTGGTCCAGCTAAATGTTAGCAGTGACTACAAGAAGATGAAAATTGGGATGAGAGCCAGAGCTCACTTGTAACGTCTTTGGTTTTCTCTTTATGAAGGATGGCGTAAAAAGTTGTGGCTCTTTTATCTCATATCGTCATCCCCACCGCCCGCCTTGTCACCATGGGGAGGAGGGCATTCAGTCACTCTGCCCCACAACTCTGGAACTCCCTCCCACCTGACCTCACGACTATGGACTCACTCCCTCTCTTCATTTCCAGCCGCTAACCCATCTTTTCAGACTGGTCTACTCTTCATGACTGCAATACATCTGTCTTTAAAAAAAAAAAAAAACTTTTAAGATTAACACAACACCAGTGTTTTTATATTTATGCTTTTAACCTTGTTCGGTGACCTTGAGTTTCATGAAAGGTGCCTGATAAATAAAATGTATTATGATTATTATTCTTATATCTCATCCGTCTCAATAAATGTGTAGGACCCATCTCAATGGGAATGTAAAAGGCAGACGTCAGACACCATCCCTTTTGACAGCTTTTGGTTGTTGGCAGCAGACCACTAACATCTTCAGCTTTACTTCAGACCATACAACTTTAGTCTGTTTTAAATTCAGGATTATCAACTGTTCTTTAAAAAATAATCATAATGATAATCAATATACTTTCAATTCTTTTGCAAACTGGATGCCATGAAAAAGCCATAGTTAATAAATAAATAAATAAAGGATTATGTTTGCATATTTGACAGATATTAAGCACCAGAAAGCAGCAAAGACATTATTTGGTGCTCTTAAATTCATCTGAAATTTGTTATTACTACATTCTAAAGTGAATAATGTAATGCCTTTGGCGTTGCCAGCAGCAACCATTTCAGGACTATTTTACAGCATTTTGTAGTTTGCTGGTTTCAGTGATCCTTGATAACTCATTGCCCATTGGTATACAGATAACTTAAGGTTAGATGTCTTATTACTGTACTCATTTCAATGTACACTCTCTAGTAGTTAGAAGGGATTGATGAAGCCAGCTGGTGTAATTTAGTGTCAAAGACCAAGGCTGTTTTGTGTTTTTGCAGGGCCCAGGGTGTGTGCATGTGTTTCTTTTCAGATGCCACCTGAACAGGAAACAGCTTTTTCAGATTCTGTATTATCCAGCAGCACTTTTCTAGGGCTCAAATAAGTGCAGCAGAGATGTGGACTCCAGTCACATGACTTTGATCACTTCAGACTGGACTTGACAACAAATAAAAAGACTTGCAACTTGACGTGGACTTTAATTAAAGTGTGACTTTACTCTCACTAGAGCCTTTTGACTAGCTTGACTAGTTAAAAACTTACCACTTTCAGCAACCACCAAAGATTGTAAAGTGTGTTAACATGGACCCCTCTGTTTGACTTATGTATGAGTGTTTCTGTGCGGGCTGTTGGGATAACATCCCATCAAATTAGATCCTCGTTTTTTTGATCCAACACCATCCTACCAGTGACAATGCTCGACAACTGATAAAGACGATATGTCAAACAAGGCGGCGGTTTCTGTATGCTAAAAATTCCCGAGGATGTCAACAAAAAGCTTTTATTACAGTTTGGACAACATGTGGTTTGAAGATCCCAGACAGAGACTCAACAACGATCAACTTTCTCAGACACTTGAGATAAGCTCTGGATGAAAGCTAACACTAGCTTAGTAACTGATAACTGCAAAGTTAAATCCAGGAGTCTGTAAACTCACTATCATTGTTACTTTGCAAACACAGTAAACTGGGGTTTGTTAAGCTACGTTCATAGCACCCTTGGCAACATGTGCTCAAGCGCCCACTTCCAATACAAAGCCTGTGTAAAGGCTCATGCACGTGGGTTTAGGGCTTCCATGTTCAAAACTCTTATGTTCACGCGTAGCTACGCAACTTTCAACAGGTTTTTTGGCTGTACATAAAAAAATACTGGAACATGCTTTGAAAGTTAAACCAGGTCAGACTTTGGGACTTGGACTTGACTCAGGACTTTCCTGCTTTGACCCCATGACCTGAGACTTAGGCTACCTGTGACTTGCAAAACAAGGACTCTTACCTTCTATATTGCAGTTCACCTTTTGCAGTCTCACTGTTTCAAAGTTTTTCAGTGAACTTTCCCATGTTTTTTTGTGTTTTTACAGTACACTGTGTTCTGCGTCCTGATTGGCTATTGACCTAAATCAATCTCTGTGCTGCATCTCCTGTACAGAATACATTCAATTTGCAAAATGTACATAAATCTTCATTGTGTAAATCTTCATACTAGACTTATTTTTCTATTGAATTTGGAGAGTTTAATCAAGAGAGGAAAAGTGTGAAAATGTTCATGTCTGTCTGAGAAACGTGGATAAAGTGTGTAGTAACACGTCTACAGTCCTACTGTGCAGACTTCACCTCTGATACTTTGACCACTGAGCTGAGATGGGGGTGCACTGAAGGTGGGGGGAATCAGGGATGAGGACCTTTGATTCATACTGACAAGATCATTGCTCCCATCTCCTCTGACCTCACAGAGACTTTTTGTGTCATCCTTTGACCTTCAGGTCATGAAGCAGAAGTCTTCATTCCTGCAGCAACCATCGCTGTGTCCAAGCAACACGGGCCCCTGAGAGGAGGGGTGCAGGGGCTAAATACCCTTTTAATGAGCACCACTCTGTGTTAGCATGAGTACTGAGATGAGGTTAGTGCTGTTATTAAAATGCCACCACTGACCTGCTATAAGATGCAGTGAAAGCATCACTTCAGTAGAAGTCCGTTGACACATTTTTTTTTTTTACTTTTGTCACATCACTGAAATTTGGAGAAAATGGTTTTTATGAAAGCCTACAGCTGTTGGGGAGTTTCACAAACCCAACATAGTCTGTGAATACATCTCTCTGGCTCTGTTGACATGCAGGAGTTGTTGTTACAACACGTCTGTCATGTTTGACATTGAAATGCATCAATTTTGGCTATTCTGGTTCAAATTAGCTTCAGGCTCCATGTCTTGAAATCATTAAAGACAATATAAGCTTGTTTAGAAAAAAAAACTAAAGGACATTTTTAAAATACAAAATATTAAAACCTTGTAAAAGTAATTTCTTCCATATTGTTCTCCATGATTTTGCCAGAAGTTCCTTTGTCTTCCTTCTGTTTTGGCCTTGCAGTTCAGTGTTTGTTTTTTGCACCTGATTTCAATTTGCCATCATCACAGCTGTTTCTTGTTCATTGGTTATCTGTCAACACTCACACACACACACACACACACACACATAGACACCCGTAGATACCCATATGCACGCACACACACGCATGTGTACACAAACATGCATCAGGCACACACACGTGCGCGCGCACGCATACAGACAAACACGCACACAAGATAATGGTTTGTGCTTTTACAGATTTTACAGATCATCTACTAGCAGATAAACAGATCCATTAACATTTTTGTTTTCCTCATCTGAGCTGGAATCTGGATCCAAACTGGTCATCTGGATAGCTGTTATTGGTTGACAATATCTTGAACTGGTAATGTTAGCTTGGGGCAGTGAAGGGCTGTAAGCTAGCAGGAGATCATGTGAACAGAGGTGAATTTGTAATGAACTCCTGCTGCTGCAGAAACTATGTTATTGAAAATGACACAAATGTTTTGATTTTGGCTAAAAATTAAAAACATATATATAACAAACAGACCATTGGGAACACTTTAACGATAGTTCAAAAGATGATTAGAGCAGGAGTTTCAGAAGTCATAGCAAGTTCTGCAAATACTATTTAAAAACATAAAGGACATTGTTAGAAAATTGATTCTAATATTCCCAGATTTCTAAACGATTTTAAATCATCCACAGTGTGGTACAAAAGCACTGAGCTCTCTTTAATTTCTGTTTTGCTTTTAAAGATTGGTTTTCCTGCAAACTACTTGAAGTGTTTTGAGCATCAGTAAGCAAGTGAGCGTCTAAAAACTGGCATCTAACAGAATTTCCCTTCTGGTGTGTCTCTGTACTTTTCCAACTTTAAAACATTTAAAAACATTTTTTGCTCATTGTTTTACTTCAAATATTGATGATTGTTTGTCTTTTGTATGCTTAAATCATCAAAGAATAAAAATCCAGTACTGGACGTAATAAATGAAACTGAGATCTATTATGACTTTTGTTGATTGAATGAAGTTAAAGATGAAAACTAGGTATTTAAATATCTAAGTTAACCGTTTCTGATGGTAAGATCCCATTTTCTAAAAGCTTGGATGAATCTTGAGTGTACGAGACTAAGCATAGAGGGGACGGCATCTCCCTCAAACAAGGATTCCTTAAATGAGCTGCAAATGTCCAACCTCCAGAGAGTTGGTATGAAAATGAATGCTTGACAGCTGTCAACTCTAGCTAGTCTTCAGTTCCACGCTGGGGATGGACTTGCCTTTTCAAGTCGGTACAAATGCAATTTCAACTAAGCTAAAGCACCTCAGGTAGCTCCTTCCCTCAGACCTGGGATTAAATTGTGAGAGTGGAGGTGCAGCAGAGATGGAGAGCAACGTGATGCGAGAAATTAAATCAGTGTGAAACAATCTGTGGATATGCTTGCATGCATAAAAAATGAGCATACAGGGCTCCTGGAGTTTCTCCCATTTTACCCTCTTATGCTGTCATTCATTCACACAATATATATGTAACACCAGGGGCCCGTTCCAAGAAGCAGGTTTTGTTGGAACTCTGAGTTCGTGAACTCCAAATTCACCAAAACTCCGAGTTTTCGGTTCCAGAAAGAGAGATAACTCAAACCCGAGAAAGTGGGTCAAACCAAGCCCGTTCCAAGAAGCGGGTTAGGATGAACTCAGAATCAATCACTATGGTAACTGAGTCTGTGAACGAAACCTGGTCGGTAGCAGGTTTTCTTCAGGAAACTTAGAGTTCTCTGCGGTCTCCGCCCCTTTTTAAAGTGAAAGATGTTCAAATATGAGTTCCTCATGAACATTTAGAGAACATTCACATTAGAGACGTCACGTTTTCACCACTCAGAAACCAAAATGACATGTTCATTCATAGAGGATCATGTAGAGAGGAGGCTGATTAATCCAGAGGAAATGTTATTTACGTCGGTAGAGGATTTGGAGGACACGAGTCGACTGACTGCAGTTTCCCAATTCATTTTTATTTCAGCGATATTATAAATAGTGAGTTTTTCCAGGGACTCGCTATTAAAAAATACAGTTTTCCTTTCCCTATTTTAAACCCTTAACAATAGAAATTATTGAATGTCAAACACCGGGAAAGTTTTTAAACTCATCCACCGTCCAGCACTTGTGTCAAATATTAGCTTGGTCATCAGCAATGCTGCCTCCCTATGCAGAGTTTACGAGTTCGATTCCCGGCTACGGAAAGTGTTTTTATGCTTAAAAAAAAATTCAGCGAATATTTTTTAAGTCTTGAGAATTAAAATTAAATAAATGCTTTTTTGACATATGCAGCTACAGTTTCTTTTTAGCGTGCAGTGAT